>NC_133122.1:113882185-114155659 GCF_033568475.1 Henckelia pumila
GTTTAGGAGTGGTATCCGAGGCCCAGGCGCGCCCGCCCAGCCAGGAGGCGCGGCCGCGCCTAACCAAGGCACTTTGAGTGCCTTGGCCCGAGCCTTAGGCGCGCCCGCGCGTCAGTCCTAAAAAAAAATGTTGGATCTTTTTGCGACGTGTTTTTGCATCGCCAATTGTAAGGTTTTGCATCGCCAAATGTCCGGTATTGCAGATTAACTATTTTTAGTTATTAATCACCCTATAAGATTTGATTAGCACCCGGGGTCTCTACATTGTTTGGTATCAGAGCTTAAGTTGTCTTGAGTCGACATTAGAAGCTAAGTGGGGTAGATTGAGTCGCATGAATTCATTATGCATGAGTTTAATGCATTGCTTGATTATGTGAATTGAATGCGAGCATGTTTCTACCTTTGAGAAATTGCCTGACTATATGCTAGCATGTGTTTATGTTTTTATGTTGAATATGCTGGCATTAAATTACATGCTTATGTGTTGTAAATTATATACTTATGTGTTTATTGAGCATATTGATATTTGTGCTACACATGTAAATAGAAAATGATGTGTGAGGAAGAAAAGGGTACGCTCATGAGTTTTATGAGTAGGGAATCGAGCAATACTCAGAAGACTAAGGAGTATGATGTATGTCTTCTTGTCAGGCAAGCCAGGGTATGCTCATGGAGTTTATTGAGTTAAGAAATTCTAGAACTGAGATTATGATTATGATTTATTGATGTTGTTGGTTGTATGGTCTCAGTATAACTTGTACGTCTCCTTGTTACGCAAGAAATTGTATGCTCTTGAGCTTAAAGATTAGCGCTAGACTAAATCATGGTTATGTGATGGCTACGGTATAGGTAGAGAATTGATTGTGGTTAATTATGACCATTGTGTATCTGCATGAGATTTTGATTGCAGGTTTCTGTATGAGATAGGTACGGAAAAACCATGTCAGAACTGGATGTGTTTGGCTAGTGATTTTATGAGGTTGAAAGGACAGAAATGAAATCTATTTCCGAGGGGATTAAGTTATCATTCCCTAAGACCTGTTGTGGCCGGAATTGAGTGAGGTAAGATCTGATATTGTAATGTCTATCTATGATTGAATTGATTTTATCAGATAACCTCAAGCAAAACAGAGATAAATCCTCGATATGATAGATTTCAGATTAGTTCAGGAAATTGATAAAATTAGATCAGTGACTGAAATATGGCGATAAGAATTCTTGAGATTAGAATTATATGGTTTGATGTCGATTTCAGGAATGGTTTATAAGCTTTGTGCGAGTGTGGTAAACACTTTGAGATCAAAGCTATAATTTTATATAACCTTTTACTGATAGATGAATCGATATAGAAGCAATACTAAGTATGATTCCTTGATCAAGTAGAGATGATTTGGTGATCCAAATGTACCCTATAAGAATATTGAGTTTATGATATCTTTTGGGTTGATGAGTATGCTAATGACATTAGTGTTTTGGGATTTCAGAATTCAGTTACAGTTGAGCCTTCCTTCGATTGTGTTGCTGATATTCGATTTTTATCGTAGTCATGTATTTTTGATTCACATGACCTTGAATTTGATGATTCTTGTCATTTGATCTCGATTGTTCTTCGAGTAGAAACTTGAGAAGTTATATTCTTGATATTTGTAGTTCTGGACCTTGATATTGAATTGGGTGAATTTTTATTGGATTCCATGGTGATCTACTTGTCTTGGTGCAATAATTGAAAGTGCTTAGGACTATGTTCTAATTGATACGCGTGTGTAGATATCTCATCATAAAGCCATGCTATCAACCCTGATTTGGGGTATTGTTATAATATTGCATTATTGATGCATTGATCACTAGTTATGTTTATTGTTGATCGGCTCATATTTCTTATTTCTCGAGTCTGAATTGACGCATTCACCCTAGTATTGTAATGCAAGTGAGTTGTTTTCACTTCGCAATGATTATTGTCCAGAATTTATTTTATTTTTATGATCATGATTTGAGCGATTACCTTCGAGACTATCTGATGTTGAATTAGAGAATCATATATTTTGAAGTGATGGCTCGTAACTGATAGAGATTGCTAGTCAAAGAATACATTAGACCGGTTATTCTACTTTGAAGTCCTTTGTTGCCAAAGGAATGGGTCGAGGAGATTGTATTTCGACTATATCCTATTGAACGGGACTACAGTAAAGAAGAAGTATCTTTTGCAGTGAATAAACGATTTGTTTAACCTATAGTATAGTGGTTTTGTCTATTCAAAGATTGTTGAGTTTGGATATCATCAAGTGAAAATCAGTGAGGTAGTTGTGCCTAAGACCTGATTATGCTGTTGGTGTGATGAATACTTCAGCGATGTTCATGAGTTTAATGAACAGAATCTGTCGGAGATTTATTGGTGAATTTATTGCGTTATTTAGCGATGATATCTTGCGTTAGTTGATGAATAAGCCGAAGTAAACAGAGAAATTGTATGCCAAACTGTCCAGGTGTGAATTTTAACTGGATAGAGTTGGAATTCTTGATTTTATTATGTCAAATGACGGGATTGTGATGAATCCTAGCAAATTTGAGACAGTGAATAATTATATTCTTAGCAGAGATTGTTAGAGGGTTCTCCTATAGTGCAACATTATCACCACTGAACCCTAACAGATGTGAAACCAACGAGTTGAGTAAATTTGCCGAAAGAGTATTATCCAGACTGATGTAATGCAACCATTGATGCTTAAGTAGAAAGATGTGCGATTTGATCTTATCTGCTATTGATGTGGTTATATTGATCAAGAGTTATCGTGCTTCTAGCATGGGTTTTTGTGTTAGATTTGCAACTGAGTAGAGTATTTGCAATCTAAGCTAAGCCAGTATTGATTGTAAGGGTTATAGAAGCACGTAAATCCACTCAGATTACGTGAATCTCGATAGAGAAAATCAGATTTAGACATGTGTTTGAGTATCAGTTGAATATGGATTAAGTTTGGTGTTTGCAACTACAGGTATTATTGTGCACAATATTTCAGAAGTGAGACAATAAATTCTGCAAGAGGCACATTACAATAAATTTTATATCTATCCAGATCAGAGTATGAACGCAAATATGATAGAATTTGTGTTCCGATGCCTAAACTGTCAACAATGAAAGCAAAACGAATGCGACCATGTGGTCTATTGTACAGTTTAGCGTGTTCAGAATAAGAATGGGATCAGAACACGATGAAATGCGTCACGAAACTACCGAAATCCTAGAGGGGAAGTAATACAATAAGGTAGTTTATGATAGACTGAATAAATCTGATAGAGTATTCCTTATCATATGCTATTCCGACATGACCATCTGATCACTTTGTATGACAGAGCTGTTGTGAAAGGTCAAGTGTGCCGATGTTTGCTATCTCTAAGTGAGATCCTTGATTTATTTCGTATTCTTGGCACACTTTGAAAGAAGCTTTGGGTACTCGTTTGCTTGAGATTACAATGTAACATCCTCAGATTGATTGGCAATTAAGATAATTGATCTAGATTCGAGAGGATGTATAGACTGGCTCTATGTATATTCTCGCAGCATTGATGACGAGTTATAGCATCGATGATGAGTATCGATGATGAGTTATAGCATTGATATCGTGATTCCGAGATATGACATCCATGATGAGTTATAGCATTGATGTCAGGATGCCGAGTGTTAGCATCTACATGAGCTCAGCAAGAGAATTTAAGGTTCAAGATTACTCTTATTTGATAAACTTATTTATTATGTATTGATTTTCTACAAGAATGCTCATAAGAAAGCATGATAGTGCTTTTATTGTAGCGATCTGAGGTAGAAAGTAAAGGTCTTTCCGGTGGTAGAATGATTTGTTCTGTTGCTTCAGCAGTAGGAAATGCATAGTTTCCTTATCTGAGATGAGATTTAAGCAGCATGAATGATTGAACCAGAATGATCATGAGGAATGTCGGATACGATTCGATTAATTCAGTCTAGAATGAAGCGGAGCAAGACAGAGTATAATTATGAGTCTTCGGACGAGAGAAAGTTACGGAATGCACCTAGTTGAGGGATTAAATTTCTCTTCCGCTTTATCCGTTATACACGAAGTGTTATACGTGTTGTTGTGGGGAAGTATGAGTTAAATATTTTCTATTTATTTTATCCAGGTGAGATATAACTGGATAATATTTTAAGCTAGGTGATGTGAAGCAGTATATATACAGTGTTGAGAAAGCTACCTGAGAATGAGAGCCGGATATGAGATAGATGTATTCGGAACTCGTCTTAAAAGGTGAAACTGTTTCAGTATACATTCAACCTATGATATTGATATTGAGATGTGATATCCTGAGCTAGGTCACTGAAGAGAGGTTGTTAATTTAGTCATGTATTCAGCCTATATCTGTTACAGGATGATTGCAAGCGATTTCGAGGGCGAAATCATGTCTTAGAGAGGGAGAATTGTAAGGCCTCGAAAATATTAAGTTATTAATTACGAAATTAGAGATTTAAATTCCGAATTTGGAAAATATTAATTGAAGGAATTATGGAAATTGGAGATTTAATTTTCGAGATGAAAAGATTTAATTTTTGAATTTACGGATAGTGAGATTTAAATTCCGGGATTCTTAAATTAAAAGATTAAAATATTTGAATTAGATGTTTATGGGATTTAAGATTTAAATTCCATGTTTCCGGAATTAAATGATTGAATTGGAAGTCGGAAGCTTGTCGAGGGACTAAATCACAAATATGCCAAAGTTTAGGGACCAAAGTGCAATTTCCCTTTGCAAGTGGGAAATAACACGTGTAAGGCTATATAAATGTGTAAATGTAATTAATTGGATCAGATTTTCATAAGCTAAGATCGATAACTTCAGATTCCTATTCCATTTTTCATCTTCAAAAATGGATATTTCAAGATCCGACCGTCCGATTTCAAAACCGAGCATAGTTTTGGAATCCTTGCAAGACGAGCTATCCATTGATGTAAGTATCTCTATGATCCAGTAGGTCTCGAAATTATGATGTTATGATGTTGGAGAAAATCAGAATTTGAATATGAAATGGTGTTCTTAATGTTATAAGTGTTACGATATCAAAATCGGAACGACGAACGGACATCGTATGCAATTGTTATGATTTTCAGAATATATTTCGAACCCTTGCACCTTCTGATATGTTGGTTTAAGCTGATATGAGATGTGTATGTGTTGTTTATGATTGAGATTTTGGATAGAAATGAAGTTCGGGTTCCGAATTTGTACCGTTACGTCGTCAATTTACGTTTGATAAATTCTGGAAATATATGCTGCTGATTTCGAGAATTAAGTGATGAAATAATATTGATATGAGTTATATATCAATGTTTAGATGATGTTTGAGTTGTTAGAATTATCGGTTTCGAACCGTTGCGTCGCCGGTTTGAATTCCAATCAAATTAGCAAGCCTTGAGTTGTTGAGCATTGGATTGAGTTGAATAGTGTTCTTGGTAAGTTAGAATGCTATACTGAATGATTGATATGTAGTTTAGAGTTGAAGCAAAGGATATCGAGTTCGAGTTCGAGTTCACACCGATTCGAATCAATTGAAGATGGGTCAAGGTTTGAGTTCTAGCTTTGAGATTGCAACCATTCTATCTAGTGAGTTGATACAAGATTGGTGTGTATTGTAGCTTGAGGATTGGAGCTACTTAAATATCAAGATTGGAAGGTATGATTCGACGATGACCAAAGCAGGGAATGAGCATTGAGATGTGTTTGATCTCTCGATCCCTTAAATCACACAATAGTTTCTATTTTATGTGTTTATGTGTTTTACTATGCCTTATGTGAGTTATGTCTTTGATTGCCTTACTTGAGTTCTTGAGTGATGGCATGTTTGTTAGGCTATGTAGGAGGTGATTGTGTATTGTGTCATCCCATTGAGCCTAAACATTTTTATATTTTGCCTTGGTATCGTTGATGAGTATGAAGCATCGATATCGTGTATTAATGATGAGATTCGAGCATTGATACTTAAAACCGGGTTTATAACATCAATGACGAGTTCTAGCATTGATGGTGTGTGATGTGTTCTAGCATCTAAACCGGGGTCGCTTTAAGCCTTATGCCTTCCTAGCCGTTTAATTTACTCTGCATTTTATAAGGTGTTATTTATGATTTAAAATGCATGTTATGGCTATATGAGTATGTATATGTTTCCGTCTTTCATACTAAGTCTTTAGACTTATCGGTTTTCCGGTTGTTGCTTTGTTTTGTGTGTGCATTGCAACAGGTGTTTCAGGGCCAAGTTATAGGAGGCCATGAGCATTGGGAAGAGTTTAGAAGTGCGGCTCCGGGTTGAGTTTAGCATTAGATTCAAACTTACTTTTAAACCATGTTGAGTTTGGATTGTATCCAACTTTTGTATTGTATAAATTTGCATAGTCTAGAGTTGTTTAGATTATGTGTTGTTGGATCATGGTTTTGGGTAAGTCTAGAGTTGAGACTTCACCATTTTATATGAGCATGGATCATGTTTGGATTGGTAGATGGTGTTTGAGATTCAAAACAGGGGCAAAACCTTCATTTTTCAGCTGTTTAGGAGTGGTATCTGAGGCCCAGGCGCGCCCGCCCAGCCAGGAGGCATGGCCGCGCCTAACCAAGGCACTTTGAGTGCCTTGGCCTGAGCCTTAGGCGCGCCCGCGCGTCAATCTTAAAAAAAAATGTTGGATCTTTTTGCGACGTGTTTTTGCGTCGCCAATTGTAAGGTTTTGCGTCGCCAAATGTCCGGTATTGCAGATTAACTATTTTTATTTATTAATCACCCTATAAGATTTGATTAGCACCCGGGGTCTCTACTGTTGGTATCAAAGCATGGTTCTGGTTTGGGTTGTGCCTACTGCCAGTTGCAAGAAACTCGAGAAGTCTCGCCTCAAAGTTTGTAAGTTTTAATGAATTTTATATGGTAGTCGTAATTGACTTATTACTTTAAATGTTTTGATGTCACATTCTTTTTAAAATATTTTCAAAACTAGATGTTTAATTTGTTTAAGTGCGTAGTTTAGTGTTTATTTTCATTTAAAAATTTGTTTAGTAGTTTAAAGTGTACCATTCAAATGTTTATTTTTATAGAATGCGGTTTCAAGTTAAACGGAGTTAGTGTACTAATATTTCTTCCAGTTTTGGACAGTACGTGGATGTTGTTTGAGTTATTAGGTGGTGTTAACAATATTTGGTGAGATTGTAGGAATTTGTCGGAAATATTAAACTTGCGTATTAGGAGGTATTATTTGATCTGTCCTTGTTGTAATTTATTCTCTTAGGGATGAATTTAGTCGGATAAAACTAAGTGAATGTTTGCTTAGAAATTGATAGAGGTATGTTTGTCAAATAAGTTAGTGAATCGAACTCGTGCGAAGACTTGGGATACGAACTTGGTTTTATATTATTATGGATAGTTTGAGTTCTTCTTTGGTTATTTGGGCAAGTATGATTTTTGGGGAAATAGTGAGTCGGTTACTATGAACATTTCAATTTTGTGAACTACTATTCCGATCGTTATTTCCTTCTTCCTTATTTTGTGCTCAAATCCATTGTAACATATACTTTTGAGTATCCGAAATTTCTTTGCACTTCCTTTGAGCATTTATGGATTCATATGACATTAATCAGCATTGAATTCTGCCACCTTGGCATTAGTTGAATTTCTTAATAAAATCTTGTTAATGTTTCACACTTCTTGAAATTTTTCCTTTGGTTCTAGGGCCACGGGTTGATGTGAGTGAGATTCACTTTGTCTTTCTTTTTAGTGATCTACTTATGTTGTGTGGTTGACACATGAATATGTCTTGAGACCGTTGTTTCCCCTGATCATTAACTTGTGTGAATTTCTTTCGACTGAAGTCACACTGATTGTCTTAATTGTGCTTTGATTGTTTGAGCATGATTCCATTACCCATGGATGAATGATCACGATATTGGTATCTTGTTGGCTCATATTCATTATTCATGGAGCCTCCATTATTAATCATTCACCCCTAGAATTGAATAATGAGTGAGTTGTTTTCACTTATCTAGATTTTTATTTTAAGCTCGTTCGTTGGTATTGCTTGCACTATTTCATTTCGTATGGAGCGGCATTACTTGTACGCATGTTTCTTTTCAGGATCCACCATGACAGGGACTTGGGTGGATTATAGTTTCAACTATCATTTCGATTTCTTGGGTAGAAATTTGGCTCGTAACCACATAGTAAGTGTTTAGGCCGTTGGAATTTAGTATTAGTACTAGATAAAATCCTAAGTTATTGTTGTGTTCCAAGGAATGACGACTATCAATTATATCTGGTTCTAGCGAGTAGACTACTAGGTAGTAAATTAAGTGAATGGGTTGTTTCAATTTTAAATAGGATCGTTAAGAGTAAACAGACAATTTTGGTAAGCTGAATGGGTGACCAGTTGCGAGATAGGAAATAGAGTTGTCCCTAGAATATTTTTAAGTACTTCACATTTGTATTCTAAGATTTTGTGATTGTCAACGGGTAAGACTAACGCACAAATTATGGGTACAGAATGATGAATAAAATATTCAGGTAGTTTTCTGGATAAGTTGTACATTTAGCCATTGACGAAATACTAAGGTACTGGAGGATCAATTAGAAAGCCTTTTCGATCAGGTTACAAACTCTTCAAGGTGTTTAATTGGGTATTAAGTTCTTGAAATATGAATTCAGGTTGTACATATAACAATTTGGGAATTTCTTCGGATTTTCAAACTTGCTGTCAAGTTGAACTAGGGATTTGAGATATGTCTTCAGGCAATATGTAGAAATGTTTTGGTACTTAGAGACCATCTAATCCAATAAGAGGAGAATAGCTCGTAGTATATATTGACTTGAAGTGTAATTATGGATTTCTTAGTCGTTGCGTCTGGGATAGAAGAGGTGGATAAATTTATTGAGAAATTTTAATTAAGAGTTGAACTTGCGGTAGAATCAAAGACGCTAGAGATGAACGCATAAATTGGTGAATGGATATTGGGGATCTGTCTAGTCACCTATTTGGATTCTAAATGTTATCGGATAATATCTTGGAACCAAACAACATGTTATGGGTATATTTTCTTATCAAGGATTAGATTATATTTATTTATGGAAATGGCTCAGATTCATATCATATCTTGAGGCCTAACGAGGTAGAATTGTATAGTCCCTTAGCTGTCCTATTTAGAAGAATTTAGAGTTTAGTCGCTAACTAATTTGAGGACTTGTGAATTTCTTAAGATCTCGAGTTGTATATTAGATGAGTTAAGTTTAATTGGTAAATAGACGTTAAGCATAGCCTTGTTGTTAGAAAGTTTTTAAGATATGGTCGAGGTCGACATAAACTATTTATTGGTTATATGGGCTCTATTGCTTGGAATCCCGACGTAGGATATAAGGTTAGCAAAATATAGGTTGTGCAATAACATAAAGATCAAAGAATTTGTAGGTTGTAGAACTTATCAGTTGCGATAAGAGGATGTTTTTAAGTCTGTAAATTTAAGATCAAAAGTAAATTGAGGAGTGATATAATTGAGGATAAGACCACTTGGAAATATGTAATAATTGTAAATTTTATATTGCAATAAGAGTTAGTCAGTTCCTTGACGATATAGATAGCAGTAAGCATCAGAGCGCGCAGCGAAAGATAACCCGGACCAACTAACGTGGGTGCAAAGTTGGAAATTTAGTGTTGATCTGGTCTAAGGTACCCGGACATAGTTAGAGAGTCTTGAATTTCGAGGACGAAAATTCCATTTAAAGGGGGAAGAAATTGTGACGTCTAAAATCCAATTTACTAAATTACATGCATTAATTTAATAAATATTATGATTATTATTTTTACGTTTAATTGATTTAAATTCTTTATTTGAAATTATGTGCTAATAAAATATTTTATTATTTGTTCAAATGATTTTATTTTACTAACTATTTAATTAATTTTTTAATTATTTAAGTTTATCTGTCTAAATGATTTTATTGTGCAATTTAAATTGTGTTAATATTTTAAAGGTTTAGGCTTGCATATTTAAATGATTTTAATTTTTAATTGTTTAGTTTATTCTCTTAAACGATTCTAGTTGTCTAGTTTATTCATTTAAATAATTTTAACTATTTAGCTTTTTTGTTTAAATATTTTTGAGTGTCCTACTTATTTATTTTAAATAGTCTATGTTTAGCGGTTAGTTATTTTAAATTATTTTTTTAACTATTTTAAGTGTTGTTTAAAACCTTTTTAATTATCCAAATCATTTTAAAAGTTTTTATTTCTGCTTGTGTGTTTATTTAAATTGCTTTTAAACGTTAGTCTAGTTTGTTTAAATTATTTTAATCGCTCTACTTGTTATTTAAATATTTTACTCGCCGTCGTGACATCAGAATATTTTAAGTGTTTAATTTTTGGATTTTTATGCCTAAATCAGTCTTTAATATTTATGATTTTAATTATTTTAATTTTCTGTGTTAATTTGGCTAAATATTATATTTTTCCCGCGCATTAGAATTTATTATTTTTAACTTTTGCGAAAATTAGCATTTTTATTCCCGGACTAGTAAAATCAAATTTAATATTTTAAATTAGGATTTTTAATCTTTTATTTTGATTTAGTATGATTTAATTTGTAGTCCTAATTGCTATATTGGTTTAGCACTTTTTAATAGTGTGTTGCACTTTTCATGAAATTCATACATTCACATTTTCTAGGGTTTACCTATGCTTGTACTTGAGCTCAAAGATCTAATCCTAGCCACACACACACACTCAAAACTCACCCAAACCCACGCACACACACACACACAACAGCCTCAATACCCTGTTCTTCATGGAATCTGTTGGCTTCGATTCCCTTCTTCAATAAGCTGTTCAATCTTCATTTTCTTCTTCGGATAATCACTCCAAGCAAGCTGGACGAGCTGGTTCTTCCTTTTTAGCTCGGGTTCAGCTCACATTTGGACTCCTGGCAGCTCACGGCCGCAGCTCTTCGAGCTCTTGGGTTGTTCGAAACTTCTGTAGCTAATGCAAGATTCATGGGTTTCTTAACCACCAAGTAGATTTATACGATGTGTGCTTGTTTTCCTTGCTTACATTTCGATTTCGTTGGATTTAAGGAGCAGCTCGAAATCTTTTCATTTTTTTTAAATTTTGTTTCCTGATTTCTTATGGCTCGTTCGAGCCCTATTCTTATATTCTTGGATGAGCTGTTCAAGTTACAGTTTTATTTATACGTATTTTAAGTGCTTGTGATCATTATACGTTGTTTATCTTGTGTGTGTTCATTCCCTTAGTTTCGAAATTCTTGCATTGCCCTGTTCAAAGGATTCTCTGCCCATATTTTTACTCCTATCACGATCATAGCTTGTTGGTTCGGTTATGTTCCAGTTCTTCTTCATGGCTTGTTGATTCGATTTGTCCAGAATTCTTCATAGCATGATGTGCTCGAATTTTCAGAATTCTTGTTGGCTTATGGTTCGATTGAAATTTCCAAATTTTTATACATGTTTTGGTTCGAACACTTGGTGTTTGTTGTGTTGATTTGGATGGTGATTTAGAGCTACCATGGATTATTTGTAGTTCACATGGTAGCGACTAAGATGACATGGAAGTTAGTTTGTGGATTGGAGTTGAGGCATTTTGAATTTGATGATGGTGGGCTCGGTTTTGGATGAGTGTAGGGGCTGCCATTTTGGAGCTGAGTTCAAGCAGGTCAAAGGCGGTTTTTAGTTGCTAGTAATGTGTCTAATTATTTGTCTTGGTCCTAGTTTATTGGTTTGGAACTTGGGAGTTAAATGGTTATGTTTTGGGAAAGGTAATGAGCTAGGACTTGTGCAGATTTTTCTCTAAGTGTTGGGGCTGTCCGGAAATGTATATCTAAGGCGGTGTTAAAATCAGAATTTTGATAAGGGCTCGAGTCTGGAACTTGTCCTAGATGTTGGGAATATATCGATTCAAGCGGGATTTAATTCGGTTAAGTTTTGGTCGAGTTCTAAATTTTTAATTGATTAGGTGCAGAATTTTTGAAGCAAAATAGGGCTGCTGCCCGGAATTGTGTTTTTTGTAAAATGATTGCTTAGGAAATAAATTCCGATGATGATTTTCCTACTTAGTTCAAAGTGTCATGGAGTCGTGGTTTAAATCGGAATCCTTTTTTATTAAGAATCGAGCGAGTTACAAATTTTACGGGCATACCGCTCCAATTTTTCTTAAGCGCTACATTATGGTTTAGTTTCCCATCCTTTGGTTTGTCTCCTAAATCACCATCCCGATCATCCATGTGTGAGTCATATGCATGATTATCGATTAATTTTTACATGTACGTCATATTTACATATGCATGCTAAGTCCCATATTCAAGAATGAAAGGAAAATTATTTTTTTACGAACGAAGTGAGATGATTGTGACTATATTTATTGACGTGTATGTGTGGGGTTGGGAGACGTTCTGGCCTACCTTACCACCTGACGTGTATGTGTGGGGCTGAGAGACGTTTTGTCCTATCTTACAAATTATTTACGTGTATGTGTGGGGTTGAGAGAAATCTTGGCCTCTCTTACCAAGTATGGGCAAGATGGGTTGGGAAATATCTGACCTCCTTGCGGCATAGTGCACTGCAGCCATGATCATGATCGAAATCACAGAGTCACAATCCATGAATCTAAGTTCAAATATTTATGACTATGTTTCAGTACATTTTATTCAGTTACGGTGATTATATTCGACTTAGCCATGCATATGATTCATTTATGTTCACTTCTTTCCTTTAGAGATCATTTATTCAAATTAAGGGCACAAAGTATTTTATTATCAAGCTATTTTTAATCTGCGTGTGCATGTATTTATGTAGTACTCGTTATTTCTCCCATATTCTTGTTGGGCCCCTAGGCTCACTACATCTACTTGGTGTAGGTATAAATTATCTTTGAGATCGAGGGGCAAGACTATCGAGTGGACTGCTATGCGGGCACGGCACATCCCTCCGACCTATGCTAGTCTTCCGCAGAAGTTTATTTTAAACACTTTATAACCATTTATTTTGTTGTTTGGACAAATGTAGTGTAAGGATTTATTGTAAGTATATGATTATGTAAATATTAAATTATTCAACCTTTGGTTGTTTGATTATCAAAATTATTTCTTGGGTGCTCGTTCTTTTCTCGGTCCAGTTTATTTAGTGTTGTCGGTTGTTTTTTTTTCTTTTAAATTTGCTGTCTGTGACAGGTGGGTTGTGTTATAATTATTTAGGTCATGTCAAAATTTTTTTTAAAAAAAACCGTATTTTTATTTAATTATTATTTGAAGTAGGGTTGGGGTCGTTACAGATATATTGAATGATATTGCATATTTGCTGCTTATACTGGGAATGTTATTCTCACCGGATTATCCGACTGTTGTCTTGTTTTTGTATGTGTGCATGGCAACAGGTGGGGCAGGATCAAGTCAGAGGAGGCTTGGTTAGCTTCGGGATCAAGGAATAGAAGTGAGACTCGGTTTAGAAGTCGAATCAGCATGTCAACCTAGTTTATATTTGAAGCATGTTTAGAATTCGAACTTGTTATGTTTGTATTCGGATTGTAATAGCTAGAACAAATTCATGTTATATCCTTTGGAGCAGTTTGATCAACTCTAGAACTTCCAGTGTTATTCAGAGATTGAGTTTGTAGAGTATGTTATGTTTTGATGAAATTTGGGATTTTTTTTAACTTTATGTTTATATATCGATGTTTATATTAAGAAAGCATGCTTTGGTATTGATATTTGATATTGCATGTATTTTTCACACCCCGTATTATTTATGGGTTTGAATGCATGTCAAAAGCGAGCGCGGGAGTATTTTTTTTAAGCTGAGCATTTTTGCCCAGGCCTTCCGCGCACGAGAAAGGTGGTACCTCGCGCGCGTTTTCACACCCCGTATTATTTATGGGTTTGAATGCATGTCAAAAGCGAGCGTGGGAGTATTTTTTTTAAGCTGAGCATTTTTGCCCAGGCCTTCCGCGCACGAGAAAGGTGGTACCTCGCGCGCGCGCGAGGAGCTTCCAAGGGCTTGGGTTTGTTAGCCTCCAGCAATGTTGCTGGATGTGAAGCTTGCGCCCGCGCGAGATGGTTATCTCGCACTAGCGCGAGGCAATTTTCAAAAAAAAAATTTAATATATGTTTTATTATGGCTTTTTATTGTTAATCCGAGATTAGATGTTTAGAACCGAGGTCTCACATCAATTGATTCAATTTTGCTATGAAGGTTTGTTACCTCATGACAGGAGTATGCTAGACGCGGCCAATGGTGGAGTTTTTGTGGATAAAACTCCGGTACAAGCGAGGAATTTAATTGAGAACATGGCTGCCAATTCTCAACAATTTGGCACCAAAAGGAATGATCATGAACCAAAGAAGAACAGTGAGGTAAATGTCTCTTCCCTTGAGCAACAATTAATTGAATTGACGTCTCTTGTGCGTCAGATGGCTGTAGGGAATGAACAGACTGCAAAGGCATGTGGTATCTGGGCTGCAATGGGACACGCCACTTATATGTGTCCTACACTTCAAGAGGAATCGGTCAAACAGGTTAATGCTACTGTCGGATTTCCTGGACCACCACAGCGGAAGTATGATCCATATTCCAACATGTACAATCCTGGTTGGAAGGATCATCCAAATCTGAAATACGAAAACCCTCAGGCAAATCAACCTGGACCTCAAGCACCACCGCACAATCAAGCATATAGGTCACCGTATTCTCCACCACAGCAGCGTCCACAGATTCCAGCACCAGATGAGTTTCTTGAAAACGCAGTTAAGGATCTTGCAACTAATCCTTTGTCTTTCCAACAGGAAACCGAGCAAGAATCCAAAACTTGAACACCCAAATGGGGCAGTTTGCCACTGCAATCAACAAGTTGGAAGCACAACATTCCAACATTTTACCATCACAAACAATTCCGAACCCAAGAGAGAAAGCAAGTGCAATTACTCTAAGGAATGGGAAGGATTTGAAGATCAAGGAGAAAGAAGTAGATGCTTCGCTCAAAGAGAAGCTACAAGAAGAATCGACGGCGAATGATGGAGAAGCATCCAAGGAAGAAGCGCCAAGAGGTAAGTTTCCTCCCCTTTCTGAATATAAGCCTGTTTCCCATTTTCCATTAGCACTTAAGGAGTCTAGAAAAGATGAAGGGATAAAGGAACTTTATGAGACTTTTCATAGATGCGAGGTGAATATTCCGTTGCTAGATGCTATTAAGCAGGTACCTCGATATGCGAAGTTTTTTAAAGAATTATGCACAAAAAAGAGGAAACAGACACTGAAGGGTTGTCAAAAAGTGGAGCTAGGTGAGAATGTATCTGCTGTGATCCAAAGGAAATTGCCCGCAAAATGCAAGAATCTAGGTATGTTTTCTATCCCATGCACTGTAGTAGCCCGTACCCTAATTGAGTAATCAAAGGATTAATGCTAATTAAATAAATTGGGTATCGGACGGAACGGAAGCTCCGAAGGCACGATCGGAAGCTCCAAACAGGATCGGAAGTTCCGATGAGCGATCGGAGGCACCGATGATATTACGTCATTCATAATGTGTGGTTAGATCGTAAGCTCCGATCATGTAGTAGCCCGAACCCTAATTGAGTAATTAAAGGATTAATGCTAATTAAATAAATTGGGGATTGGACTGATCGGAAGCTCCGAAGGGACGATCGGAAGCTCCGATCGGGATCGGAAGCTCCGATGAGGATCGGAGGCACCGATGATATTACGTCATCCATGACGTGTGGCTGGATCGGAAGCTCCGATCAGGATCGGACGTTCCGATCACCCCTATCCGAAGTCAACAAATGATATTTTGACACGTGGCAGATCAGGATCTTCGGAAGCTCCGATGGCAGGATCGGACGTTCCGATCCAGGTTCGGACGTTCTGATCGAGGATCGGAGGCTCCGATCGTTGTCTATAAATAGAAGGCCGAGGCTTCATTTCTCCTTGCCAATTCCGGATTTCCTCCCTATTTCTAGTCATATTCGAGCTGTTCTAGTCTTCTTAGGCTTGGTCCGGAGGTCGGAGAGGCGTTCGATAGTCGTAGCGGAGTTGTGCCCAAGTTCTGGAGGCATCGACATCAAAGGGCTAACGACGGACGAAGGTATAGCTTTTGCTCCCTATAAATATTTAGGAGTATGCAATAGCTTAGTTAAGGCTTTTAGAGCACTTTAATGATAGTAGTATCATTTGGCAGTGTAGAGCAGACTATAGGCGTGGACCTAGAGTTGGTAGAGCTTGCACTGTTTTGAGGTACGAAAGTACTGTTCGAGATATCCTGACTGAGTATGCATGTATTACGTGACTGCATGATTTATATGCCATGATATTATGCTGCATTCATTTGCATCTTGCTGTATCTCTTTCGAGATGTCTGTTAGTAGGGTTTTACCCTATCCTGTTAGTGGATGGACTTCCATCGATTTGGGTCCGGCGTATCCACAGTTATCTCGGTATGGGAGCCACCTCCTGAAGCGACGGCACAGCGTGCTACATACCAGGGCCCGGTCTGTCTCTGTTATCTGATCCTTGACCTCGAGTCTATAGGGAGTTCACTTTGCATGCATGTATACTCATACTCTCGCACTGAGCGTTTTATGCTCATGTCTCGTACTCTGTATTTTCTGGACACCCTATTCCATGGGGCAGGTTTGCGATTGGATGAGGAAGGTGGATCCAGGAGGGGCTAGTCAGTGGTTGGCCAGCTGGAGCTTCGTCTAGGTTTTATTACTGTTGTTTGGGTTTATACAGCTATTCTATTTGGTTGTATAATATTGGATAATTACAGATTCCTTTACTTGGGATTGTATATTGTTATTGGTTTCCGCAGTTTTATTCTGATATCTGTTTTATTAAGTTAATTGCATGCCTAAGTTCTGTTTAGTAGGTGATCTGGGTAAGGGTCACTACATTTATGGTATCAGAGCATGCAAAAGATTTCTTGGGATTTAGTCTCATCTTGAGGTATTTTTGTAGATGTCAAATCGTGACGACCAGAGTTCTCATGGCAGTGTTGGTGGGCGTTGGGGTGATGCCGACCGGGAGCCTCGTCGAGAACGGCGTCATCGTCACCATGACGACGAGCGTTTCACTGTGCGTCGATTCTTAGCTATGGGTCCTAAGCCCTTAGTTGGAGGTGAGTCTCCGGAGGATGCGGAGAACTGGTTAGACCGCATGGAGACGACTTTTCAGACTTTCCAATGCACCGATGAGCAGAAGGTGGAGACCCTTGGCTATCTTCTGGATGGGCGTGCGCGTAGGTGGTGGAGGTTTACTTCTGCACCTTTTGTTGCGGCGAGAGGAGTAGCCACCTGGGCCGAGTTTCGCACAGCTTTCCAAAAGCGGTATTTTCCTCCTGCACTCCGACAGTCGAAGGCAGGCGAGCTACTGAGTCTGCGACAGGGAACCATGTCTATCGATGAGTATCAGCAGAGGTTCTTTGATCTGCTATCCTATTGCCCCGAGATTGCTGATAGCTCAGAGATGAAGTATAATCTGTTTCTTCAGGGCCTTAACCCTGAGATCCATGACCGTGTGGCGGTTGGAGATGACATGTCCTACGAGGGTTTGGTGAGCCGTTGTCACCAGGCGGAGGACAGCATTCGGCGGAACAGGTCTTTCTCTCAGTCGAGGCCTGCTAGTTCTTTGGGTCCCCGTGCCCAAACTTTCAAGAAGTCTGGATCTTCTTCTTCCTCTGGTTCTGGAGGTGTTGTCCGTTTCGGTAAGAAGGACAAGTGTGATCACTGTGGGAAGAACCATCCATCCGACAAGTGTCGTAGAGCTTCTGGAGCTTGTTTCCGTTATGGAGAGACTGGTCATATCCGGAGAGATTGTCCAATGTCTGGGGGAGGTGGTTCTGGTTCTGGTTCAGGATCGGGTTCTCAGGCTACCGTACAGCAGAGGTCGCAGGGACAGTCTGCTGGGAGTTCTCATTTGAGGCCACGAGCTTCTGGCCAGGTGTTTGCCCTGAGACATGATCAGGCTGTGGAGGAGAATGAGAAAGTCATCGCAGGTACATTTATGCTTTATGGTATACCTGCTCTTGTACTTATTGACACTGGTGCATCTCATTCCTTCATTTCTGCACGTTTTGTTAAGAGGCATAAGTTACCATGCATTGCACTAGACGTAGTGATGTCTGTTTCTACTCCGACGGGCCAATCTGCTTTGGCTAAGCGTCTAGTGATGGGTTGCCCTTTAGAGTTTGAAGGGAACGTTCTGTTGGCGAATCTCATGGTCCTGGCGATGGACGACTTTGATTGCATTCTTGGAATAGATGTGCTGACTACCTATCGAGCTTCAGTGGACTGCTATCAGAGATTAGTACGCTTTCATCCGGAAGGGAGTGAGAGTTGGTTTTTCTATGGTGAGGGAGCGCGACCCCCTATGCCTTTGGTATCAGCTTTGAGAGCCTGTCGAGCTCTGGAGTCTGGCGGGGAAGACTACCTTATCTATGCAGTTGATTTGTCCGCTGAGAGTATTGGGATAGAGAGCATTCCTGTTGTGGATGAATTTCCAGATGTGTTTCCTGATGAGATTCCGGGTTTTCCTCCTGCTAGGGAAGTCGAGTTTGGCATAGAGTTGATGCCGGGTACTTTGCCTATTTCTAGAGCACCGTATCGTCTGGCTCCGTCAGAGATGCGTGAGTTGAAGAATCAGCTACAGGATCTTTTGGACAAGGGGTACATTCGTCCTAGTGTATCTCCTTGGGGAGCTCCTGTTCTCTTCGTGAAGAAGAAGGATGGGTCGATGCGGCTGTGCATTGACTATCGGCAGCTGAATCGAGTCACTGTGAAGAACAAGTATCCGTTGCCTCGTGTTGATGACTTGTTTGACCAGCTGCAGGGCACATCAATTTACTCCAAGATTGACTTGAGATCTGGGTATCATCAGTTGAGAGTCCGTGATCAGGACATAGCCAAGACTGCATTCCGTACTCGCTATGGGCATTACGAGTTCCTAGTGATGCCATTTGGTTTGACCAATGCTCCGGCTATATTCATGGATTTGATGAACCGTGTCTTCAGGGAGTATTTGGACAAGTTTGTCGTGGTCTTTATTGACGATAACTTGGTGTATTCGCGTAATATGGAAGAGCATGTTTCTCACTTGCGGTTGGTACTGCAGACTCTTCGAGATGAGCAATTGTACGCCAAGCTGAGCAAGTGTGAGTTCTGGATGGATAGAGTGGTTTTTCTTGGCCATATCATATCCAGGGAGGGAATTTCTGTTGATCCTAGCAAGATTGAAGCGGTACTTAATTGGTCGCGTCCGACGACAGTTGCTGAGATCCGTAGTTTTCTGGGTCTAGCAGGGTATTATCGTCGCTTCATTCTGAACTTCTCTCAGTTAGCTCAACCGTTGACGCAGCTTACCCGCAAGGGTGTGGATTTTGAGTGGTCCTCCGAGTGTGAGGAGAATTTCCGTGAGCTTCGACGGCGGTTGACTTCTGCACCGGTGTTAGCATTACCGTCAGGATCTGGAGGGTATGTAGTTTACACGGATGCTTCTCTTCAGGGGTTAGGTTGTGTCCTGACTCAGAATGGGCATGTGATCGCATACGCTTCTAGACAGCTGAAGCTTCACGAGGACAACTACCCAGTCCATGATTTGGAGTTGGCAGCCATTGTGTTCGCTTTGAAGATCTGGCGTCATTATCTGTATGGCGAGAAATTTGAGATCTTCACCGACCATAAGAGTCTCAAGTATTTGTTCACTCAGGCAGAATTGAACATGAGGCAGAGACGTTGGATGGATTTGCTTAAGGACTATGATTACGAGATTAAGTACCATCCGGGAGCTGCTAATCTCACCGCTGATGCTTTGAGTCGCAAGGTGCGACTATCCGCACTTCAGACTTGTTCGATGTCTAGTGCGATTAGTGACTGTTGTACTTCAGGTTATACCTTCAAGCATAAGAAAGGTATGCAGAGTATCCAGATGTTTGCGATATTATCTGAGCCAGCCTTGTACTCGCGGATCCGAGATGCTCAGATGTCTGATTCAAAGACCCAGCGTTTAGCTCGTCTGGATTTCATTATCAGTCAGATGGCTTTCTGTGTTTGTCTGGTAGGCTTGTGATTCCACAGGATGAAGAGTTGCGAGAGGATATTTTATCTCAGACACATCGCACTAAGTTGAGTATTCATCCTGGGAGCAACGAGATGTACAAGGATCTACGTACTCGTTTCTGGTGGAAGGGAATGAAACGCAGTGTTTATCAGTTTGTTTTGAGATGTTTGGTGTGTCAACAGGTCAAGGCAGAGCACCGACGACCTGGAGGATTGCTTCACAGTCTGCCTATTCCTGAATGGAAATGAGAGTTTATCACTATGGACTTTGTGACCCATTTGCCGGTATCCCCGAGGAACTGTGATGCTATCTGGGTTGTGGTGGACCGACTCACCAAGTCAGCGCATTTCATTGCCTATAGCCGAGAGTACTCTGTAGATCGCATGGCTCGGTTGTACATTCAGGAGATCGTTCGACTTCATGGAGTGCCTGTGAGCATTGTCAGCGATCGGGACCCCAGGTTTACTTCTAGATTCTGGGGGAGTGTTCAGCGTGCGATGGGTACTACTCTCAGTTTGAGTACAGCCTATCATCCAGAGACTGATGGTCAGTCAGAGCGCACTTTCCGTACGTTAGAGGATATGCTTAGAGCGTGCGTCATGGATTTTGGTTCAGCCTGGCAGGATCATTTGCCGTTGATCGAGTTCGCTTACAACAACAGCTATCACACTAGTATTGGGATGGCACCTTTTGAGGCGTTGTATGGGCGACGTTGTCGTACTCCACTCTTCTGGGAAGAAGTGGGGGAGAGACAGGCTGAAGGACCGGAGTTTATCCAGCAGGCGATAGACATTGTTGATCAGATCAAGAAACGGATTAAGACGGCACAGGATCGTCAGGCCAGTTATGCTAATATCAAGCGTAGGCCTTTGCAGTTCGAGGTCGGGGAGAAAGTGTTTCTGAGAGTGTCACCTTTCCGCAAGATTCTCAGATTTGGCCTTAAGGGCAAGTTGTCTCCCAGATTTATCGGTCCGTTTGAGATCTTAGAGAGCATTGGCGATTTGGCTTATCGACTAGCATTGCCACCGCATCTATCCAGTATTCACGACGTGTTCCACGTATCTCTGTTGCGACGGTATGTGGCGGATGAATCTCATATTCTGCAGTGATCTGAGGTTCAGGTAGACAAGGATTTGACTTATGTTGAGAAACCTCTTCGCATCCTTGATTATAAGGATAATGTTTTACGGAACAAACTCATTCCTTTGGTTTTAGTTGTAGTAGCCCGAACCCTAATTGAGTAATTAAAGGATTAATGCTAATTAAATAAATTGGGGATTGGACGGATCGGAAGCTCCGAAGGGACGATCGGAAGCTCCGATCGGGATCGGAAGCTCTGATGAGGATCGGAGGCACCGATGATATTACGTCATCCATGACGTGTGGCTGGATCGGAAGCTCCGATCAGGACCGGAGGCTCCGATCACCCCTATCCAGAGTCAACAAGTGATATTTTGACACGTGGCAGATCAGGATCTTCGGAAGCTCCGATGGCAGGATCGGACGTTTCGATCGAGGTTCGGACGTTCCGATCAAGGATCGGAGGCTCCGATCGTTGTCTATAAATAGAAGACCGAGATTTCATTTCTCCTTGCCAATTCCGGATTTCCTCTCTATTTCTAGTCATATTCGAGCTGTTCTAGTCTTCTTAGGCTTGGTCCGGAGGTCGGAGAGGCGTTCGATAGTCGTAGCGGAGTTGTGCCCAAGTTCTGGAGGCATCGACATCAAAGGGCTAACGACGGACGAAGGTATAGCTTTTGCTTCCTATAAATATTTAGGAGTATGCAATAGCTTAGTTAAGGCTTTTAGAGCACTGTAATGATAGTAGTATCATTTCGCTGTGTAGGCGGACTTTAGGCTTGGACTTAGAGCTGGTAGTGCCTACCTGGTATTTGAGGTATGAAAGTACTGTTCGAGATATCTTGACTGAGTATGCATGTATTATGTGACTGCATGATTTATATGCCATGATATTATGCTGCATTCATTTGCATCTTGCTGTATCTCCTTCGAGATGTCTGTTAGTAGGGTTGTACCCTATCCTATTAGTGGATGGACTTCCATCGATTTGGGTCCGGTGTTTCCACAGTTATCTCGGTATGGGAGCCACGTCCTGAAGCGACGGCACAGCGTGCTACATACCAGGGCCCGGTCTGTCTCTGTTATCTGATCCTTGACCTCGAGTCTATAGGGAGTTCACTTTGCATGCATGTATACTCATACTCTCGCACTGAGCATTTTATGCTCACGTCTCGTACTCTGTATTTTCTGGACACCCTATTCCATGGGGCAGGTTTGCGATTGGACGAGGAGGGTGGATCCAGGAGGGGCTAGTCAGTGGTTGGCCAGCTGGAGCTTCGTCTAGGCCTTATTACTGTTGTTTGGGTTTATACAGCTATTCGATTTGGTTGTATATTATTAGATAATTACAGATTCCTTTACTTGGGATTGTATAATGTTATTGGTTTCCGCAGTTTTATTCTGATATCTGTTTTATTAAGTTAATTGCATGCATAAGTTCTGTTTAGTAGGTGATCCGGGTAAGAGTCACTACATTTATGGTATCAGAGCATGCAAAAGATTTCTTGGGATTTAGTCTCATCTTGAGGTATTTTTGTAGATGTCAAATCGTGACGACCAGAGTTCTCATGGCAGTGTTGGTGGGCGTTGGGGAGATGCCGACCGGGAGCCTCGTCGAGAACGGCGTCATCGTCACCATGACGACGAGCGTTTCACTGTGCGTCGATTCTTAGCTATGGGTCCTAAGCCTTTAGTTGGAGGTGAGTCTCCGGAGGATGCGGAGAACTGGTTAGACCGCATGGAGACGACTTTTCAGACTTTCCAATGCACCGATGAGCAGAAGGTGGAGACCCTTGGCTATCTTCTGGATGGGCGTGCGCGCAGGTGGTGGAGGTTTACTTCTGCACCTTTTGTTGCGGCGAGAGGAGTGGCCACCTGGGCCGAGTTTCGCACAGCTTTCCAAAAGCGGTATTTTCCTCCTGCACTCCGACAGTCGAAGGCAGGCGAGCTACTGAGTCTGCGACAGGGAACTATGTCTATCGATGAGTATCAGCAGAGGTTCTTTGATATGCTATCCTATTGCCCCGAGATTGCTGATAGCTCAGAGATGAAGTATAATCTGTTCCTTCAGGGCCTTAACCCTGAGATCCATGACCGTGTGGCGGTTGGTGATGACATGTCCTACGAGGGTTTGGTGAGCCGTTGTCACCAGGCGGAGGACAGCATTCGGCGGAACAGGTCTTTCTCTCAGTCGAGACCTGCTAGTTCTTTGGCCCCCGTGCCCAATCATTCAAGAAGTCCGGGTCTACTTCTTCCTCTGGTTCTGGAGGTGTTGTCCGTTTCGGTAAGAAGGACAAGTGTGATCACTGTGGGAAGAACCATCCATCCGACAAGTGCCGCAGAGCTTCTGGAGCTTGTTTCCGTTGTGGAGAGACTGGTCATATCCGGAGGGATTGTCCACTGTCTGGGGGAGGCGGTTCTGGATCTGGTTCAGGATCTGGTTCTCAGGCTACCGTACAGCAGAGGTCGCAGGGACAGTCTGCTGGGAGTTCTCATTTGAGGCCACGAGCTTCTGGCCAGGTGTTTGCCCTGAGACATGATCAGGCTGTGGAGGAGAATGAGAAAGTCATCGCAGGTACATTTATGCTTTATGGTATACATGCTCTTGTACTTATTGACACTGGTGCATCTCATTCCTTCATTTCTGCACGTTTTGTTAAGAGGCATAAGTTACCATGCATTGCACTAGACGTAGTGATGTCTGTTTCTACTCCGACGGGCCAATCTGCTTTGGCTAAGCGTCTAGTGATGGGTTGCCCTTTAGAGTTCGAAGGGAACATTCCGTTAGCGAATCTCATGGTCCTGGCGATGGACGACTTTGATTGCATTCTGGGAATAGATGTGCTGACTACCTATAGAGCTTCAGTGGACTGCTATCAGAGATTAGTACGCTTTCATCCAGAAGGGAGTGAGAGTTGGTTTTTCTATGGTGAGGGAGCGCGACCCCCGATGCCTTTGGTATCAGCTTTGAGAGCCTGTCGAGCTCTGGAGTCTGGCGGGGAAGGCTACCTTATCTATGCAGTTGATTTGTCCGCTGAGAGTATTGGGATAGAGAGCATTCCTGTTGTGGATGAATTTCCAGATGTGTTTCCTGATGAGATTTCGGATTTTCCTCCTGCTAGGGAAGTCGAGTTTGGCATAGAGTTGATGCCGGGTACTTCGCCTATTTCTAGAGCACCGTATCGTCTGGCTCCGTCAGAGATGCGTGAGTTGAAGAATCAGCTACAGGATCTTTTAGACAAGGGGTACATTCGTCCTAGTGTATCTCCTTGGGGAGCTCCTGTTCTCTTCGTGAAGAAGAAGGATGGGTCGATGCGGCTGTGCATTGACTATCGGCAGCTGAATCGAGTCACTGTGAAGAACAAGTATCCGTTGCCTCGCATTGATGACTTGTTTGACCAGCTGCAGGGTACTTCTATTTACTCCAAGATTGACTTGAGATCTGGGTATCATCAGTTGAGAGTCCGTGATCAGGACGTAGCCAAGACTGCATTCCGTACTCGCTATGGGCATTACGAGTTCCTAGTGATGCCATTTGGTTTGACCAATGCACCGGCAATATTCATGGATCTGATGAACCGTGTCTTCAGGGAGTATTTGGACAAGTTTGTCGTGGTCTTCATTGACGACATCTTGGTGTATTCGCGTAATACGGAAGAGCATGTTTCTCACTTGCGGTTGGTACTGCAGACTCTTCGAGATGAGCAATTGTACGCCAAGCTGAGCAAGTGTGAGTTCTGGATGGATAGAGTGGTTTTTCTTGGCCATATCATATCCAGGGAGGGGATTTCTGTTGATCCAAGCAAGATTGAAGCGGTACTTAATTGGTCGCGTCCGACGACAGTTGCTGAGATCCGTAGTTTTCTGGGTCTAGCAGGGTATTATCGTCGCTTCATTCTGAATTTCTCTCAGTTAGCTCGACCATTGACGCAGCTTACCCGCAAGGGTGTGGATTTCGAGTGGTCCTCCGAGTGTGAGGAGAATTTCCGTGAGCTTCGACGGCGGTTGACTTCTGCGCCGGTGTTAGCATTACCGTCAGGATCTGGAGGGTATGTAGTTTACACGGATGCTTCTCTTCAGGGGTTAGGTTGTGTCCTGACTCAGAATGGTCATGTGATCGCATACGCTTCTAGACAGCTGAAGCTTCACGAGGACAACTACCCAGTCCATGATTTGGAGTTGGCAGCCATTGTGTTCGCTTTGAAGATCTGGCGTCATTATCTGTATGGCGAGAAATTTGAGATCTTCACCGACCATAAGAGTCTCAAGTATTTGTTCACTCAGGCAGAATTGAACATGAGGCAGAGATGTTGGATGGACTTGCTTAAGGACTATGATTGCGAGATTAAGTACCATCCGGGAGCTGCTAATCTCACCGCTGATGCTTTGAGTCGCAAGGTGCGACTATCCGCACTTCAGACTTGTTCGATGTCTAGTGCGATCAGTGACTGTTGTACTTCAGGTTATACCTTCAAGAATAAGAAAGGTATGCAGAGTATCCAGATGTTTGCGATATTATCTGAGCCAGCCTTGTACTCGCGGATCCGAGATGCTCAGATGTCTGATTCGAAGACCCAGCGTTTAGCTCGTCTAGCTAACGAGGGTAGCTCGTCTGGATTTCATTATCAGTCAGATGGCTTTCTGTGTTTGTCTGGTAGGCTTGTGATTCCACAGAATGAAGAGTTGCGAGAGGAGATTTTGTCTCAGGCACATCGCACTAAGTTGAGTATTCATCCTGGGAGCAACAAGATGTACAAGGATCTACATACTCGTTTCTGGTGGAAGGGAATGAAACGCAGTATTTATCAGTTTGTTTCCAGATGTTTGGTGTGTCAACAGGTCAAGGCAGAGCACCGACGACCTGGAGGATTGCTTCACAGTCTGCCTATTCCTGAATGGAAATGGGAGTTTATCACTATGGACTTTGTGACCCATTTGCCGGTATCCCCGAGGAACTGTGATGCTATCTGGGTGGTGGTGGACCGACTCACCAAGTCAGCGCATTTCATTGCCTATAGCCGAGAGTACTCTGTGGATCGCATGGCACGGATGTACATTCAGGAGATCGTCCGACTTCATGGAGTGCCCGTGAGCATTGTCAGCGATCGGGACCCCAGGTTTACTTCTAGATTCTTGGGGAGTGTTCAGCGTGCGATGGGTACTACTCTCAGTTTGAGTACAGCCTATCATCCAGAGACTGATGGTCAGTCAGAGCGCACTATCCGTACGTTAGAGGATATGCTTAGAGCGTGCGTTTTGGATTTTGGTTCAGCCTGGCAGGATCATTTGCCGTTGATCGAGTTCGCTTACAACAACAGCTATCACACTAGTATTGGGATGGCACCTTTTGAGGCATTGTATGGGCGACGTTGTCGTACTCCACTCTTCTGGGAAGAAGTGGGGGAGAGACAGGCTGAGGGACCGGAGTTTATCCAGCAGGCGATAGATATTGTTGATCAAATCAAGAAACGGATTAAGACTGCACAGGATCGTCAGGCCAGCTATGCTAATATCAAGCGTAGGCCTTTGCAATTCGAGGTCGGGGAGAAAGTGTTTCTGAGAGTGTCACCTTTCCGCAAGATTCTCAGATTTGGCCATAAGGGCAAGTTGTCTCCCAGATTTATCGGTCCGTTTGAGGTCTTGGAGAGCATTGGCGATTTGGCTTATCGACTAGCATTGCCACCGCATCTATCCAGCATTCACGACGTGTTCCACGTATCTCTGTTGCGAGGGTATGTGGCGGATGAATCTCATATTCTGCAGCGGTCTGAGGTTCAGGTAGACAAGGATTTGACTTATGTTGTGAAACCTCTTCGCATCCTTGATTATAAGGATAAGGTTCTACGGAACAAAGTCATTCCTTTGGTTTTAGTTCAGTGGCAGCGCCGAGGCACTGAGGAAGCTACTTGGGAGCTTGAGGACAGGATGCGTAAAGACCATCCTGAGTTGTTTTGATTTCATTCTTTAAGTTGTATTCAGTTGCAAACTCTGTAAACGTTTGTTTGAATAAAGAATGTTTCTGATTTCTGTATTTGCATTCGGTACTTAAGATCTGATTTCGAGGACGAAATATCTTAAGTGGGGGAGAATGTAGTAGCCCGAACCCTAATTGAGTAATTAAAGGATTAATGCTAATTAAATAAATTGGGGATTGGACGGATCGGAAGCTCCGAAGGGACGATCGGAAGCTCCGATCGGGATCGGAAGCTCCGATGAGGATCGGAGGCACCGATGATATTACGTCATCCATGACGTGTGGCTGGATCGGAAGCTCCGATCAGGACCGGAGGCTCCGATCACCCCTATCCGGAGTCAACAAGTGATATTTTGACACGTGGCAGATCAGGATCTTCGGGAGCTCCGATGGCAGGATCGGACCTTCCGATCGAGGTTCGGACGTTCCGATCAAGGATCGGAGGCTCCGATCGTTGTCTATAAATAGAAAACCGAGATTTCATTTCTCCTTGCCAATTCCGGATTTCCTCTCTATTTCTAGTCATATTCGAGCTGTTCTAGTCTTCTTAGGCTTGGTCCGGAGGTCGGAGAGGCGTTCGATAGTCGTAGCGGAGTTGTGCCCAAGTTCTGGAGGCATCGACATCAAAGGGCTAACGACGGACGAAGGTATAGCTTTTGCTTCCTATAAATATTTAGGAGTATGCAATAGCTTAGTTAAGGCTTTTAGAGCACTGTAATGATAGTAGTATCATTTCGCTGTGTAGGCGGACTTTAGGCTTGGACTTAGAGCTGGTAGTGCCTACCTGGTATTTGAGGTACGAAAGTACTGTTCGAGATATCCTGACTGAGTATGCATGTATTATGTGACTGCATGATTTATATGCCATGATATTATGCTGCATTCATTTGCATCTTGCTGTATCTCCTTCGAGATGTCTGTTAGTAGGGTTGTACCCTATCCTGTTAGTGGATGGACTTCCATCGATTTGGGTCCGGTGTTTCCACAGTTATCTCGGTATGGGAGCCACCTCCTGAAGCGACGGCACAGCGTGCTACATACCAGGGCTCGGTCTGTCTCTGTTATCTGATCCTTGACCTCGAGTCTATAGGGAGTTCACTTTGCATGCATGTATACTCATACTCTCGCACTGAGCGTTTTATGCTCACGTCTCGTACTCTGTATTTTCTGGACACCCTATTCCATGGGGCAGGTTTGCGATTGGACGAGGAGGGTGGATCCAGGAGGGGCTAGTCAGTGGTTGGCCAGCTGGAGCTTCGTCTAGGCCTTATTATTGTTGTTTGGGTTTATACATCTATTCGATTTGGTTGTATATTATTGGATAATTACAGATTCCTTTACTTGGGATTGTATAATGTTATTGGTTTCCGCAGTTTTATTCTGATATCTGTTTTATTAAGTTAATTGCATGCATAAGTTCTGTTTAGTAGGTGATCCGGGTAAGGGTCACTACATTAGTTCAGTGGCAGCGCCGAGGCACTGAGGAAGCTACTTGGGAGCTTGAGGACAGGATGCGTAAAGACCATCCTGAGTTGTTTTGATTTCATTCTTTAAGCTGTATTCAGTTGCAAACTCTGTAAACGTTTGATTGAATAAAGAATGTTTCTGATTCTGTATTTTGCATTCGGTACTTAAGATCTGATTTCGAGGACGAAATATCTTAAGTGGGGGAGAATGTAGTAGCCCGAACCCTAATTGAGTAATTAAAGGATTAATGCTAATTAAATAAATTGGGGATTGGACGGATCGGAAGCTCCGAAGGGATGATCGGAAGCTCCGATCGGGATCGGAAGCTCCGATGAGGATCGGAGGCACCGATGATATTACGTCATCCATGACGTGTGGCTGGATCGGAAGCTCCGATCAGGATCGGACGTTCCGATCACCCCTATCCGAAGTCAACAAATGATATTTTGACACGTGGCAGATCAGGATCTTCGGAAGCTCCGATGGCAGGATCGGACGTTCCGATCCAGGTTCGGACGTTCCGATCGAGGATCGGAGGCTCCGATCGTTGTCTATAAATAGAAGGCCGAGGCTTCATTTCTCCTTGCCAATTCCGGATTTCCTCCCTATTTCTAGTCATATTCGAGCTGTTCTAGTCTTCTTAGGCTTGGTCCGGAGGTCGGAGAGGCGTTCGATAGTCGTAGCAGAGTTGTGCCCAAGTTCTGGAGGCATCGACATCAAAGGGCTAACGACGGATGAAGGTATAGCTTTTGCTCCCTATAAATATTTAGGAGTATGCAATAGCTTAGTTAAGGCTTTTAGAGCACTTTAATGATAGTAGTATCATTTGGCAGTGTAGAGCAGACTATAGGCGTGGACCTAGAGTTGGTAGAGCTTGCACTGTTTTGAGGTACGAAAGTACTGTTCGAGATATCCTGACTGAGTATGCATGTATTACGTGACTGCATGATTTATATGCCATGATATTATGCTGCATTCATTTGCATCTTGCTGTATCTCTTTCGAGATGTCTGTTACTAGGGTTTTACCCTATCCTGTTAGTGGATGGACTTCCATCGATTTGGGTCCGGCGTATCCACAGTTATCTCGGTATGGGAGCCACCTCCTGAAGCGACGGCACAGCGTGCTACATACCAGGGCCCGGTCTGTCTCTGTTATCTGATCCTTGACCTCGAGTCTATAGGGAGTTCACTTTGCATGCATGTATACTCATACTCTCGCACTGAGCATTTTATGCTCACGTCTCGTACTCTGTATTTTCTGGACACCCTATTCCATGGGGCAGGTTTGCGATTGGACGAGGAAGGTGGATCCAGGAGGGGCTAGTCAGTGGTTGGCCAGCTGGAGCTTTGTCTAGGTTTTATTTCTGTTGTTTGGGTTTATACAGCTATTCGATTTGGTTGTATAATATTGGATAATTACAGATTCCTTTACTTGGGATTGTATATTGTTATTGGTTTCCGCAGTTTTATTCTGATATCTGTTTTATTAAGTTAATTGCATGCCTAAGTTCTGTTTAGTAGGTGATCTGGGTAAGGGTCACTACAGATCAGGACCGGAAGCTCCGATCACCCCTATCCGGATTCAACAAGTGATATTTTGACACGTGGCAGATCAAGATCTTCGGAAGCTCCGATGGCAGGATCGGACGTTCCGATCGAGGTTCGAACGTTCCGATCGGGGATCGGAAGTTCCGATCGTTGTCTATAAATAGAAGGCCGAGGCTTCACTTTCATTTTCCAATTCCGAGTTTTCCTTTCCATTCTAGTCCTTTTGGAGCTATTCTAGTCTTCCTAGGCTTGACCCGGCGGTCGGCGAGGCGTTCGGTAGTCGTAGCAGAGTTGTGCCCAAGTTCTGGAGGCATCGACATCAAAGGGCTAACGACGGACGAAGGTATAGCTTTTGCTTCCTATAAATATTTAGGAGTATGCAATAGCTTAGTTAAGGCTTTTAGAGCACTTTAATGATAGTAGTATCATTTGGCAGTGTAGAGCAGACTATAGGCGTGGACCTAGAGTTGGTAGAGCTTGCACTGTTTTGAGGTACAGAAGTACTGATCGAGATATCCTGACTGAGTATGCATGTATTATGTGACTGCATGGTTTATATGTCATTGATTTATGCTGCATTCATTTGCATCTTGTTGTATCTCTTTCGAGATGTCTGTTAGTAGGGTTGTACCCTATCCTGTTAGTAGATGGACTTCCATCGATTTGGGTCCGGCGTATCCACGGTTATCTCGGTATGGGAGACACCTCCTGAAGCGACGGCACAACATGCTACATACCAGGGCCCGGTCTGTCTCTGTTATCTGATCCTTGACCTCGAGTCTATAGGGAGTTCACTTTGCATGCATGTATACTCATACTCTCGTACTGAGTGTTTTATGCTCACGTCTCGTACTCTGTGTTTCTGGACACCCTATTCCATGGGGCAGGTTTGCGTTTGGACGAGGAGGGTGGATCCAAGAGGGGCTAGTCAGTGGTTGGCCAGCTGGAGCTTCGTCTAGGTTTTATTACTGTTGTTTGGGTTTATACTGCTATTCGATTTGGTTGTATATTATTTGGATAAATTACAGATTCCTTTACTTGGGATTGTATAATATTTATGGTTTCCGCAGTTTTATTCTGATATCTGTTTAATTAAGTTAATTGTATGCCTAAGTTCTGTTTAGTAGGTGATCCAGGTAAGGGTCACTACATTTATGGTATCAGAGCATGCACAAGAATTCTTGGGATTTAGTCTCATCATGAGGTATTTTTGTAGATGGCAAATCGTGACGACCGGAGTTCTCATGGAAGTGTTGGTGGGCGTTGGGGTGATGCCGACCGGGAGCCTCGTCGAGAACGGCGTCATCGTCATCATGACGACGAGCGTTTCACTGTGCTTCGATTCTTAGCTATGGGTCCAAAGCCCTTAGTTGGAGGTGAGTCTCCGGAGGATGCGGAGAACTGGTTAGACCGCATGGAGACGACTTTTCAGACTTTCCAATGCACCGAGGAGCAGAAGGTAGAGACCCTTGGCTATCTTCTGGATGGGCGTGTGCGCAGGTGGTGGAGGTTTACTTCTGCACCTTTTGTTGCGGCTAGAGGAGTGGCCACCTAGGCCGAGTTCCGCACAGCTTTCCAAAAGCGGTATTTTCCTCCTGCACTCCGACAGTCGAAGGCAGGTGAGCTACTGAGTCTGTGACAGGGAGCCATGTCTATTGATGAGTATCAGCAGAGGTTCTTTGATCTGCTATCCTATTGCCCCGAGATTGCTGATAGCTCAGAGATGAAGTATAATCTGTTCCTTCAGGGCCTTAACCCTGAGATCCATGACCGTGTGGTGGTTGGCGACGACATGTCCTAAGAAGGTTTGGTGAGCCGTTGTCACCAGGCGGAGGACAGCATTCGGCGGAACAGGTCTTTCCCTCAGTCGAGGCCTGCTAGTTCTTTGGGTCCCCGTGCCCAATCTTTCAAGAAGTCTGGATCTTCTTCTTCCTCTGGTTCTGGAGGTGTTGTCCGTTACGATAAGAAGGACAAGTGTGATCACTGTGGGAAGAACCATCCATCCGATAAGTGCCGTAGAGCTTCTGGAGCTTGTTTCCGTTGTGGAGAGACTGGTCATATCCGAAGAGATTGTCCACTATCTGGGAGAGGCGGTTCTGGATCTGGTTCAGGATCTGGTTCTCAGGCCACCGTACAGCAGAGGTCGCAGGGACAGTCTGCTGGGAGTTCTCATTTGAGGCCACGAGCTTCTGGCCAGGTGTTTGCCCTGAGACATGATCAGGAAGTGGAGGAGAATGAGAAAGTCATCGCAGGTACATTTATGCTTTATGGTATACCTGCTCTTGTACTTATTGACACTGGTGCATCTCATTCCTTCATTTCTGCACGTTTTGTTAAGAGGCATAAGTTACCATGCATTGCACTAGACGTAGTGATGTCTATTTCTACTCCGACGGGCCAATCTGCTTTGGCTAAGCGTCTAGTAATGGGTTGCCCTTTAGAGTTTGAGGGTAACATTTTGATTGCGAATCTCATGGTCCTGGCGATGGACGACTTTGATTGCATTCTGGGAATAGATATGTTGACTACCTATCGAGCTTCAGTGGACTGCTATTAGAGATTAGTACGCTTTCATCCGGAGGGGAGTGAGAGTTGGTTTTTCTATGGTGAGGGAGCGCGACCTCCGATGCCTTTGGTATCAGCTTTGAGAGCCTGTCGAGCTCTAGAGTCTGGCAGGGAAGGCTACCTTATCTATGAAGTTGATTTGTCCGCTGAGAGTATTGGGATAGAGAGCATTCCTGTTGTGGATGAATTTCCAGATGTATTTCCTGATGAGATTCTGGGTTTTCCTCCTGCTACGAAAGTCGAGTTCGGCATAGAGTTGCTTTGCCTATTTCTAGAGCACCGTATCGTCTGGCTCCGTCAGAGATGCGTGAGTTGAAGAATCAACTACAGGATCTTTTGGACAGGGGGTACATTCATCCTAGTGTATCTCCTTGGGGAGCTCCTGTTCTCTTCGTGAAGAAGAAGGATGGGTCGATGCGGCTGTGCATTGACTATCGGCAGCTAAATCGAGTCACTATGAAGAACAAGTATCTGTTGCCTCGTATTGATGACTTGTTTGATCAGCTGCAGGGCACGTCAGTTTACTCCAAGATTGAATTGAGATCTGGGTATCATCAGTTGAGAGTCCGTGATCAGGACGTAGCCAAGACTGCATTCAGTACTCTCTATGGGCATTACGAGTTCCTAGTGATGCCATTTGGTTTGACTAATGCGCCGGCTATATTCATGGATCTGATGAACCGTGTCTTCAGGGAGTATTTAGACAAGTTTGTCGTGGTCTTTATTGACGACATCTTGGTGTATTTGCGTAATACAGAAGAGCATGTTTCTCACTTGCGGTTGGTACTGCAGACTCTTCGAGATGAGCAGTTGTACGCTAAGCTGAGTAAGTGTGAGTTCTGGATGGATAGAGCGGTCTTTCTTGGCCATATCATATCCAGGGAGGGGATTTCTGTTGATCCAAGCAAGATTGAAGCGGTACTTAATTGGTCGCGTCCGATGACAGTTGCTGAGATCCGTAGTTTTCTGGGTCTAGCAGGGTATTATCGTCGCTTCATTTTAAACTTCTCTCAGTTAGCTCGACCGTTGACGCAGCTTACCCGCAAGGGTGTGGATTTCGAGTAGTCCTCCGAGTGTGAGGAGAATTTCTGTGAGCTTCGACGGCGGTTGACTTCTGCGCCGGTGTTGGCATTACCGTCAGGATCTGGAGGGTATGTGGTATACACTGATGCTTCTCTTCAGGGGTTAGGTTGTGTTCTGACTCAGAATGGGCATGTGATCGCATACGCTTCTAGACAGCTGAAGCTTCACGAGGACAACTATCCAGTCCATGATTTGGAGTTAGCAACCATTGTGTTCGCTTTGAAGATCTGGCGTCATTATCTGTATAGCGAGAAATTTGAGATCTTCACCGACCATAAGAGTCTCAAGTATTTGTTCACTCAGGCGGAGTTGAACATGAGGCAGAGACGTTGGATGGACTTGCTTAAGGACTATGATTCCGAGATTAAGTACCATCCGGGAGCTGCTAATCTCACCGCTGACGCCTTGAGTCGCAAAGTGCGACTATCCGCACTTCAGACTTGTTCGATGTCTAGTGCGATAAGTGATTGTTGTACTTTAGGTTATACCTTCAAGCATAAGAAAGGTATGCAGAGTATCCAGATGTTTGCTATATTATCTGAGCCAGCCTTGTATTCGCGGATCCGAGATGCTCAGATGACTGATTCGAAGACCCAGTGTTTAGCTCGTCTAGCTAACGAGGGTAGCTCGTCTGGATTTCATTATCAGTCAGATGGTTTTCTGTGTTTGTCTGGTAGGCTTGTGATTCCGCAGGATGAAGAGTTGCGAGAGGAGATTTTGTCTCAGGCATATCGCACTAAGTTGAGTATTCATCCTGGGAGCAACAAGATGTACAAGGATCTACGTACTCGTTTCTGGTAGAAGGGAATGAAACGCAGTGTTTATCAGTTTGTTTCGAGATGTTTGGTGTGTCAACAGGTTAAGGCAGAGCACCGACGACCTGGAGGATTGCTTCACAGTCTGCCTATTCCCGAATGGAAATGGGAGTTTATCACAATGGACTTTGTGACCCATTTGCCGGTATCCCCGAGGAACTGTAATGCTATCTGGGTTGTTGTGGACCGACTTACCAAGTCAGCGCATTTCATTGCCTATAGCCGAGAGTACTCTGTGGATCGTATGGCACGGATGTACATTCAGGAGATCGTTCGACTTCATGGAGTGCCTGTGAGCATTGTCAGCGATCGGGACCCCAGGTTCACTTCTAGATTTTGGGGGAGTGTTCAACGTGCGATGGGTACTACTCTCAGTTTGAGTATTGCCTATCATCCGGAGACTGATGGTCAGTCAGAGCGCACTATCCGTACTTTAGAGGATATGCTTAGAGCGTGCGCCATGGATTTTGGTTCAGCCTGGCAGGATCATTTGCCGTTGATCGAGTTCGCGTACAACAATAGCTATCATACTAGTATTGGGATGGAACCTTTTGAGGCATTGTACGGACGACGTTGTCGTACTCCACTCTTCTGGGAAGAAGTGGGGGAGAGACATGCTGAGGGACCGGAGTTTATCCAGCAGGCAATAGACATTGTTGATCAAATCAAGAAACGGATTAAGACTGCACAGGATCGTCAGGCCAGCTATGCTAATATCAAGCGTAGGCCTTTGCAGTTCGACGTCGGGGAGAAAGTGTTAATGAGAGTGTCACCTTTCCGCAAGATTCTCAGATTTGGCCTTAAGGGCAAGTTGTCTCCCTGGTTTATCGGTCCGTTTGAGATCTTGGAGAGCATTGGCGATTTGGCTTATCGACTAGCTTTGCCACCGCATCTATCCAGTATTCACGACGTGTTCCACGTATCTCTGTTGCGACGGTATGTGGCGGATGAATCTCATATTCTGCAGCGGTCTGAGGTTCAGGTGAACAAGGATTTGACTTATGTTGAGAAACCTATTCATATCCTGGATTATAAGGATAAGGTTTTGCGGAACAAAGTCATTCCTTTGGTTTTAGTTCAGTGGCAGAGCCGAGGCGCTGAGGAAGCTACTTGGGAGCTTGAGGACAGGATGCGTGAAGACCATCCTGAGTTGTTTTGATTTTATTCTTTAGTTGTATTCAGTTTCAAACTTTGTAAACGTTGGATTTGAATAAAGAATATTTCTGATTTCTGTATTTCATTCGGTACTTAAGATCTGATTTCGAGGACGAAATATCTTAAGTGGGGGAGAATGTAGTAGCCCGTACCCTAATTGAGTAATCAAAGGATTAATGCTAATTAAATAAATTGGGTATCGGACGGATCGGAAGCTCCGAAGGCACGATCGGAAGCTCCGAACAGGATCGGAAGTTCCGATGAGCGATCGGAGGCACCGATGATATTACGTCATTCATGACGTGTGGTTAGATCGGAAGCTCCGATCAGGACCGGAAACTCCGATCACCCCTATCCGGATTCAACAAGTGATATTTTAACACGTGGCAGATCAGGATCTTCGGAAGCTCCGATGGCAGGATCGGATGTTCCGATCGAGGTTCGGACGTTCCGATCGGGGATCGGAAGTTCCGATCGTTGTCTATAAATAGAAGGCCAAGGCTTCACTTTCATTTGCCAATTCCGAGTTTTCCTTTCCATTCTAGTCCTTTTGGAGCTATTCTAGTCTTCCTAGGCTTGACCCGGCGGTCAGCGAGGCGTTCGGTAGTCGTAGCGGAGTTGTGCCCAAGTTCTGGAGGCATCGACATCAAAGGGCTAACGATGGACGAAGGTATAGCTTTTGCTTCCTATAAATATTTAGGAGTATGCAATAGCTTAGTTAAGGCTTTTAGAGCACTTTAATGATAGTTGTATCATTTGGCAGTGTAGAGCAGACTATAGGCGTGGACCTAGAGTTGGTAGAGCTTGCACTGTTTTGAGGTACGGAAGTACTGTTCGAGATATCCTGACTGAGTATGCATGTATTATGTGACTGCATGGTTTATATGTCATTGATTTATGCTGCATTCATTTGCATCTTGTTGTATCTCTTTCGAGATGTCTGTTAGTAGGGTTGTACCCTATCCTGTTAGTGGATGGACTTCCATCGATTTGGGTTCGGCGTATCCATGGTTATCTCGGTATGGGAGCCACCTCCTGAAGCGACGGCACAGCGTGCTACATACCAGGGCCCGGTCTGTCTCTGTTATCTGATCCTTGACCTCGAGTCTATAGGGAGTTCACTTTGCATGCATGTATACTCATACTCTCGTACTGAGCGTTTTATGCTCACGTCTCGTACTCTGTGTTTCTGGACACCCTATTCCATGGGGCAGGTTTGCGTTTGGACGAGGAGGGTGGATCCAGGAGGGGCTAGTCAGTGGTTGGCCAGCTGGAGCTTCGTCTAGGTTTTATTACTGTTGTTTGGGTTTATACAGCTATTCGATTTGGTTGTATATTATTTGGATAAATTACAGATTCCTTTACTTGGGATTGTATAATATTTATGGTTTCCGCAGTTTTATTCTGATATCTGTTTAATTAAGTTAATTGCATGCCTAAGTTCTGTTTAGTAGGTGATCCAGGTAAGAGTCACTACATGCACTATAGGGAATGTTAGACTTGAAAAGACCATGTTAGAACTAGGAGCATTAATCAATGTTATGACATACTCTATTTATGCATCCTTGAAACTTGGTCCATTGAATAAAACTGGAATTGTCATACAATTAGCGGATAGGTCTAATGCATACCCTAGGGGAATAGTGGAAGATGTGTTAGTGCAAGTAAATAACTTGGTATTTCCTGCAGATTTTTATGTGCTTGACATGGAAAACGGTGATCACAATAGTCCCATTCTGTTAGGTATACCATTCTTGAAAACATCGATGACTAAAATTGATGTTCACAGTGGCACACTCACCATGGAATTCGATGGAGAAATTGTGAAGTTTAATATTTATGATGTTATGAGATTTACTAAGAGTGATGATTGTGTTTATTCTGTCAATATTGTGGATTACTTGGCACAAGAATATAGTGAGCATGCAAGAAAAGATGAGCTAGAGGTGGCTATTATTGCACCCATTCAGTAGGATGATGGAATTGAATTCAGTGAAGAAGTGAAGGAAATTGAGAACATTCTGAATAGTTCTCCTGAGCTACCTCAATCGGGTAATGCTTCATATTTGTCTTTATCAATTTCTAATACTCGGCGCCTTCCATATTTTTTGCAGGCACCAGTGGTCGAACTGAAGACGCTTCCCAAAAATCTTAAGTATGTTTTCCTTGGAGAAGGAGAAACATTACCAGTCATCATCTCCAACAGTTTGGAAGCCGAACAAGAGGAGCAATTGGTCAAAGTGCTAAAGGAGCACAAGACTGCTATTGGGTGGACCATAGCAGACATCAAGGGAATTAACCCCTCTACATGCATGCACAGGATTCTGATGGAGGAAGGAGCGAATCCATCGCGTCAGCCGCAAAGAAAGTTAAACCCACCTATGATGGAGGTGGTGAAGGCTGAAATTCTAAAACTTCTTGAATTTGGAGTCATCTACCTGATTTCTGACAGTCAATGGGTGAGTCCGGTCCAAGTGGAACCCAAGAAAACCGGAATTACTGTGGTGAAGAAGGATGACGAATTGGTTCCCACCCGAATTCAAAATGGGTGGAGGGTTTGTATAGATTATAGAAATTTAAATGCTGAAACCCGAAAGGACCATTTCCCTTTACCTTTTATTGATCAAATGATTGAACATTTAGCATGTCATCCTTATTATTGTTTTCTTAATGGATATTCTGGTTATTTTTAGATTGCTATTGTGCCAGAAGATCAAGAGAAGACGACGTTTACTTGCCCGTTTGACACCTTTGCATATCGACGGATGCCCTTTGGACTTTGCTATGCACCGACCACATTCCAACGATGTATGGTTAGTATCTTTTCTGATTTCATTGAGCATATCTTAGAAGTCTTTATGGATAATTTCACTGTCTATGGTGATTCATTTGAAAACTGTCTGTCTAACCTTGCTCTTGTCCTTAAGAGGTGTGTCGAAACCAACTTAGTCCTAAATTCTGAAAAGTGTCATTTTATGGTTGGGCAAGGTGTTGTGTTGGGTCATGTCGTCTCATCTAAGGGAATAGAAGTAGACAAAGCAAAAATTGATATTATTCAGTCTCTCCCTTATCCCACATGTGTGCGGGAAATGCGTTCTTTTCTTGGCCATGCAGGTTTCTACAGCTTTGCCAAGTTTGCATCCCCCATGTGCAAACTGTTGCAAAAAGATGTTCCGTTTGAGTTTGATGAACCATGAAAAAAGTATTTTGACAAACTCAAGGACTCATTGACATCTGCACCAATAATCCAACCACCGGACTGGAGCAAACCATTTGAGATCATGTGTGATGCCAGCGACTATGCTGTAGGAGCAGTTTTGGGCCAGAAAGTTGGAAAAACATCGCATGCTATCTACTAAGCTTCGTGTATTCTGAATGATGACCAATGAAATTATTCTACCCCTGAAAAGGAGCTCTTGGCTATAGTTTTTGCTTTATAAAAATTTTGTTCTTATTTACTTGGTGCTAAAGCTATTGTTTATTCTGATCATGCAGCTCTTCGCTTTCTGATGGCAAAGAAGGAGGCTAAACCAAGGCTAATAAGATGGATACTATTCTTGAGCGAATTTGATGTGGAAATCAAGGACAAAAGAGGGACAGAGAATCGAGTTGCAGACCACTTGAGCCGTCTAGTTCATATTCATGAGGAGCTGAGCTTGCGTGAAGAATTTTCTGATGAGCAACTATTTTCAGCGAGCACAGAATTACCCTGGTATGCAAATATTATAAATTATTTAGTTACTAAAGGGTTTTCCTCTGAATTTTCAAAGGCGCAAAAGGACAAAGTGAGAAGCGATGCTAAGTACTTTATGTGGGATGATTCATACTTGTGGAAACACTGCGCTGATCAAGTCATATGACGATGTGTACCTGCGAGCGAGGTAATCCCTATTCTCACGTTTTGTCATTCTTATGCTTGTGGGGGCCATTTTGGAGCAAAAAGGAAAGCGAGGAAAGTATTAGACTGCGGATTTTTCTGGTCATCCATATTTTGAGACGCTTACATTTTCTGTAAGTCGTGCGCTCAATGTTAGAAGACAGGTAATATATCCCAACGCAAGGAGATGCCCCAGCAACCTATTTTAATTTGTGAAATCTTTGATGTTTGGGGCATCGACTTCATGGGACCTTTTCCAAGTTTGTATGGATTTATATATATATATTACTTGTTGTGGACTATGTCTCGAAATGGGTGGAAGCAAAGGCCACCCGAATTGATGATTCTAAAGTTGTTGCAGATTTTATCAAGCACAATATTTTCTCTAGGTTTGGGATTCCACGAGCCATCATCAGTGATAGAGGAACGCACTTCTGCAACCGAAATGTGGCTAGTTTGCTAAAATAGTACCATGTGACGCACAGGATCTCCACTGCATACCATCCACAATCCAATGGTCAAGCTGAGGTTTCGAACAGAGAGATCAAGTCCATCCTAGAAAAGACCGTGAATCCTACAAGAAAGGACTGGAGCTTGCGCTTGGATGATACTTTGTGGGCTTACATAACCGCGTTCAAGACGCCAATTGGAATGTCCCCATATCGGCTGATATTTGGGAAACCTTGCCATCTGCCCCTAGAATTGGAGCATAGAGCCTTCTGGGCTATCAAAAACTTTAACATGCAGATGGATGAGAGTGGAGAGCATCGAAAAGCTGTAGTTTCAAGAATTAGAAGAGATACGCAATGATGCTTATGGCATGTAGTGACCCTTACCTGGATCACCTACTAAACAGAACTTAGGCATGCAATTAACTTAAATAAATGGATATCAGAATAAAACTGCAGAAACCATAAACATTATACAATCCCAAGTAAAGGAATCTGTAAATACCCAAATATTATACAACCAGATCGAACAACTGTATTAATCCAAATAACAACAAAAATAAACCTAGATGAAGCTCCAGCTGGCCAACCACTGCCTAGCCCCTCTTGGAACCACCCGCCTCATCCAATCGCAAACCTGCCCCATGGAATAGGGTGTCCAGAAACACAAAGTACGAGACGTGAGCATAAAACGCTCAGTACGAGAGTATGAGTATACATGCATGCAAAGTGAACTCCCTAAAAACTCGAGGTCAAGGATCAGATAACAGAGACAGACCGGGCCCTGGTATGTAGCATGCTGTGTTGTCGCTTCAGGAGGTGGCTCCCATACCATAATACAAGTAGGTATGCCGGACCCAAATCGATGGAAATCCAACCACTAACAGGATAGGGAAAAACCCTACTAACAGACATCTCGAAGGAGATAGCTCAGTATGCAAATGAATGCAGCATAATCAATGACATATAAACCATGCAGTCACATAATACATGCATACTCAGTCAGGATATCTCGAACAGTACTTCTGTACCTCAAATCAGTGCAAGCTCTACCAACTCTAGGTCAACGCCTATAGTCTGCTCTACACTGCCAAATGATACTACTATCATTATAGTGCTCTAAAAGCCTTAACTAAGCTATTGCATACTCCTAAATATTTATAGGAAGCAAAAGCTATACCTTCGTCCGTCATTAGCCCTTTGATGTTGATGCCTCTAGAATTTGGGCACAACTCCGCTACGACTATCAAACGCCTCGAAGACTCCCGGGTCAAGCCTAGGAAGGCTAGAACAACTCGAATATGACTAGAGTAGAGAGGAAATCCGGAATTGGCAATTGAAAATGAATTCTCGGTCTTCTATTTATAGACAACGATCGGAGCCTCCGATCCTCGATCGGAACGTTCGATCCTGCCATCGGAGCTTCCGAAGATCCTGATCTGCCACATGTCAAAATATCACTTGTTGACTTTGGATAGGGGTGATCGGAGCTTCCGATCCTGCCACATGTCATGTCTGACGTAATACCATCGGAGCTTCCGATCCTGCATCGAAGCTTCCGATCCTGTTCGGAGCTTCCGAACTCACCTTCGGAGTTTCCGAACTCTTCCCAAGTAATTATGATTAATTTCTTAATTACTGATTTTGGTTACGGGCTACTACATGGCAGTTCAAACATTTACAAGGACAAGACAAAGGCCTTCCACGAAAAGATGATTTCTAGACGGGAATTCAAAGTCAGACAGAAAGTTCTGCTCTACCACTCCCAACTTCGGTTATTTCCAGGTAAGTTGCGTTCACGTTGGAATGGACCATTTGTTGTCACTAATGTCTTTCCCCATGGTGCAGTCGAAATCCAGAGCTTGGACACATCCAAAACATTCAAGGTCAATGGCCACCGGATTAAACACTACTATGAAGGAGTTCAAGCGAATGTAGGAGAGGACGAGCATGATCTTACTCTTGATGCTCCGCCAAATGTCGAGTGAATCATAGCATGCAGTCGAGCTATAGACTGACTGCAAATTTAGCGCTGACTGGGAGGCAACCCAGTGTTTTTCTTTTCATTTCCCTTGTTTCTATTTTTCTAGTAATTGTTATTTTTCTTGTTTTTAATTTATTTGTTTTTTTTCGAAAATTAGAAAATCCAAAAAAATATTTTTGAGTTTTTTTTTCTCGCTCGATCGGTTATTCTTTACCGATCGAACGGGAATACATATTTTGCATTGGCAGTAAGTTTCGCAATTTTTGGCCCCTCGATCGGTTATTCCTTACCAATCGAGCGGGACGTTTTTTTCAGCGGGACAGTAAGTTTGGTGTTTTTCTCTCACTCGATCGGCCACATCTTATCGATCGAGCGAGAGCGCGTTTTTGAAAAACAATGAGTTTGGCTATTTTGGCTCGCTCGATCAGCAAAATCTTACCGATCAAGCGAGCCCCTTTTTCGCGAATTATATCGCGATTCCCCTTCTCTCTCTTTCATTCTTTCATACCATTTATTTCTGAATCCCTAATTCCCCAAACTCTTTTTCTCAATCTCTCACCCATATCTTCATCTTAATCCGCAGGGACTCAATCGGAGGCCACACCACTATGCTCCGCTCATCAATTCCGAGAATCTTCTCTACCATCCCTCCTTCTTCGGAAATTTCTCAAGCCACACCGGTCCCGTCTGCACAACGCTCATCCACCACCTTTGATTTTTTTGGTTCATGTGTACCGCCTCCTTCACTTTCTGTCACCGCCAATAGACGCAGCCGCATACTCCCGTATCATCCTCATCACCGTCGGCCACCACAGTTCTCAAAAGTCATCGGAATTTTTTTTGCATGCCAAGTGTTCGACACATTGCCCCTACTATTAATTGTGTCATATTTGGGACATTATGCGTGCCAAACGCAATATAGAGACCGGCGAATCTTCTCGCCAAGGCACTCGGGCATCCAATACTTCACTCAACCTCGCCGGCCGATTCCTCAATCAAGCGGCTATGAACATGCTAAGGCCCATCGCTCCCCTATTACTGAGAGGGGTTTTGAACTCGACTTTACCGATAGCGAGGTGTCTATCAAAGTCGCTAACCGAGGTTGGGGGAAATTATGTACACAGCCCGATCCGGCCGTTGTCCCTCTTGTTAGGGAATTCTATGCTAATGCTGCCAAACATGCTAATGGTAAAGCTTTCGTGCGAGGTACCATGGTTTCTTTTGATGCCCAAGCGCTGAACAGGTTGCTAGAGACGTTGGATGTCGATGACAGTCTCTACCAAAGCCTCTCCATTGATCCGGATTTAGATGAGGTTCTTACACAATTGTGCTTTAAAGGTGCTGCCTGGTTTGATTCCTATTTTTCGGAGAAATACCTCTACTTGGGGCCGGAAACGTGGTATGCTTTTGTCTCCCGTCGCATGATGCCTCTTTCACACACTAGTGATGTCCACCTTGCACGTGCTTTGCTTCTATACGCGCTGGAATTGGATTGGGCAATCAATGTGGGCCGTGTCATACACAATCAGATATGGCATTCCATTGCCTCCAAGACGGCCGGTCTTTTCTTTCCCATGATTATCACTAATCTCTGCATCACCGCCGGTATGCAACCTCGAGTTGACGAGGAATGGTTGCAACCGATGCGTCCCTTCGACAAAGCTGCTATAGACGCTAAAAGAGAGTATTGGAGGAGTCTGTTTGTGGTGAATAATCAATTTGTTCTGGTCCCTGCCCCTACATGCCCACCACAACCTCCTCGTCACTCACAGGCCGACTCTATTCATGAGCTTACCGCCTTCGCTCATCACCAAGATGCCTTCAATACTGTGGCGGCTCACAACGCTCAAGCTATGGACTCCCTCATCCAGGGTATATCTATGCATCTGGGCATTGATACCTCTGTCGTTCCCGCTGCTCTACCCTATCCGCCACCCTTCCCATTTCAGTATGCCGCTCCTGTTCCTCCGCCCGAGATTTAAGAGGAGGATGCCGCTAACCACTAGACCAGGGGAGTTCTGTTTTTCATTTTTGCATTGCATTGTGTTTAGTTCTTTTTTGTGTCTTTTGTTTTGATGCATTGGGGGCAATGCTTCATTTAAGTGTGGGGAGGTGCATTCATATTGTTGCATTTGTTTTGATATGTTATTGCATTTAGTTCGTAATTTTTTGTGTCGTTGTTTGTGTTGTTTGTGTTGTTCGAATGCATGAGTTGAGGATGAGATTTTAGCCTATGATGAGTAGTTGAAAATTGATGAAATTTTTTACTCTTGATCAGATTTGAGAAATCTTAGGTTGTTTGGTGAATAATTTAAAGCACGCATGTTTAACCGATGAAATGTAGTGATGTATTGGATTTTGTGGATGTCTGTTGGACCATTGCACGACATTAGGTGTTTGTGGAACTTGATAGTGCTTGAATCTTGATGATCTACTTGATATAGCATATACACTCTTGGGCGCACCTTTTTGAATTTTCTTTTATGCATTGTTGGCATATTAACTCCATCCGGGTTGCAAGCAAGATGTTTGAAATCCTATTCGTCTTGTTTGTGGATAAGTATGCGGATGTACATGGGGTTAAGTCTTGAAAAAAATTTATTTTTTAAAATAACAATTCCATCCGGGCTTGGAATGTGAATGAAATTCTATTCACTATTTCATAGCTAAGTTTGCGGATTCCATGGGATTGTAGTTCCATCCGGGCTATAGACGAGGGGATTGAAATTCTAATCCTATCTAGTTATAGCTAAGACTGCAGGTAATTATTGGGAATTTTAAATTGTCGGGTGCAAAAATCGACGGTGCGTAAGTATATCTCAAGAGAGTTGTGTTGTCTTAAAATGGATTGTTGGGAGGAGAGTTCTTGATTGTGAGACTTGCACTGAATTGTTTTAGGTCGGCGAATAGTCTTGAAGCTTTTTCTTTTGAAGTTGCATGTCGTTGGGGTAACTTGTCACACACGCACGTTCTCATTCGACTAAAGGTGTATCATTGATGATCGAGAGTACTTGTGCACTTGTTTTTGTGGGAAGACTACTCTGAGGCTAGGTTATGCATGATAGTCCTTGCCTTATGTATTTGGTTCTGTTTCATTTTGTTTTACATGACTTACTCGAGGGCGAGTAAGGATTAAGTGTGGGGGAATTTGATAGTTATGTTTTTGTTGCATATTTTAATGTCATTTTGTTGTTGTTTTGCATTTGTTTATGCGTTTTAATTTTGTGTTTTGTTCGCATTGCATATTTTGTGTCTGCATAATTTGTTTCCCGGTTTGTTGGTTAGGTTGTGCGTTTTGGCGGATGCATGGACGAACTATGGAGCGGAAGGAAATGATGAATTTATTTTTAAGGGAAGAGCTAGATCGATCTGCAAGATCTTACCGATCGAGCGGAGAGTTTGAAGAATCAAGACAGTAGGCTCTGGAATTTTGGCTCGATCGATCTGTAGGGTTTTACCGATCAAGAGGCTCGTGGAATTAGAAGACCAGTATTCCATGGGGCAGGTTTGCGATTGGACGAGGCGGGTGGATCCAAGAGGGGCTAAGCAGTGGTTGTTCAGCTAGAGCTTCGCTTATGTTTTTATTCTGTTGTTTTGGGTTTATGCAGCTATTCGATTTGGTTGTATGTTATTTTGGATATTTACAGATTTTTTTCTTGGGATTGTATAAATGTTATGGTTTCCACAGTTGAATTCTGATTTCTGTTTAATTAAGTTAATTGCATGCCTAAGTTCTGTTTAGTAGGCGATCCGGGTAAGGGTCACTAAATTTATAGTATCAAAGCATGCATAGTATTCTTGGGATTTAGATTCTGCATAAGGTAACCATGAGGAACGTTTTAGCGTTCGCCGATTCTTACAGATGGCACCAAAGCCCTTGGTTGGAGGTGAGTCTCCGGAGGATGCGGAGAACTGGTTAGACCGCATGGAGACGACTTTTTAGACTTTCCACTGCACCGAGGAGCAGAAGATGGAGACCCTTGGCTATCTTCTGGATGGGCAAGCTCGTAGGTGGTGGAGGTTTACTTCTGCACCCTTTGTTACGGCGAGAGGAGTGGCCACCTGGGCCGAGTTCCGAACAGCTTTTCAGAAGCTGTATTTTCCTCCTGCACTCTGCCAGTCGAAGGCGGGCGAGCTACTGATTCTTCGACAGGGAGCCATGTCTATTGACGAGTATCAGCAGAAGTTCTTTGATCTGCTATCCTATTTCCCAGAGATTGCTGACATCTCTGAGATGAAGTATAATCTGTTCCTTCAGGGCCTTAACCTTGAGATCCATGATCGTGTGGCGGTCGGTGATGACATGTCATACGAGGGTTTGGTGAGCCGTTGTCACCAGGCAGAGGACAGCATTCGGCGGAACAGGTCTTTCTCTCAGTCGAGGCCTGCTAGTTCTTTGGGTCCCCGTGCCCAATATTTCAAGAAGTCCGGATCTACTTCTTCCTCTGGTTCTGGAGGTGTTGTTCGCTTTGGGAAGAAGGACAAGTGCGACCATTGCGGGAAGAAACATCCGTCAGACAAGTGCCGTAGAGCTTCTGGAGCTTGTTTCCGATGTGGAGAGGTTGGTCATATCCGGAGGGATTGTCCACTATCTGGGGGAGGCGGCTCTGGTTCAGGATCAGGTTCTCAGGTCACCGTTCAGCAGAGGTCGGAGTGACAGCCTGCTGGGAGTTCTCACTTGAGGCCGCGGGCTTCTGGTGAGGTGTTTGTCTTGAGGCATGATCAGGCTGTGGAGGAGAATGAGAAGGTCATCGAAGGTACATTTCTACTTTATGGTATACCTGCTATCGTACTTATTGACACTGGTGCATCTCATTCCTTCATTTCTGTACATTTTGTTAAGAGGCATAAGTTACCATGCATTGCACTAGACGTAGTAGTTTCTGTTTCTACTCCGACGGGTCAATCTGCTTTGGCCAAGCTTCTAGTGATGAGTTTCCCTTTAGAGTTCGAAGGGAATATTCTGGTAGCGAATCTCATGGTCCTTGCGATGGACGGCTTGGATTGTATTCTGGGGATAGACATACTGACTACCTATCAAGCTTCAGTGGACTGCTATCAGAGATTAGTACGCTTTCATCCGGATGGGAGTGATAGCTGGTTTTTCTATGGTGAGGGAGTGCGACCCCCGATGCCTTTGGTATCAGCTTTGAGAGCCTATCGAGCTCTAGAGTTTGGTGGGGAAGGCTACCTTATCTATGCAGTTGATTTGTCCGCTGAGAGTATTGGGATAGAGAGTATTCCTGTTGTGGATGAATTCCCAGATGTATTTCCAGATGAGATTCTGGGTTTTCCTCCTGCTAGGGAAGTCGAGGTTGGCATAGAGTTGATGCCGGGTACTTTGCCTATTTCTTGAGCACCGTATCGTATGGCTCCGTCAGAGATGCGTGAGTTGAAGAATCAATTACAGGATCTTTTGGACAAGGGGTACATTCATCCTAGTGTATCTCCTTGGGGAGATCCTGTTCTTTTTGTAAAGAAGAAGGATGGGTCTATGCGGTTGTGCATTGACTATCGGCAGCTGAATCGAGTTACTGTGAAGAACAAGTATCCGTTGCCTCGCATTGATGACTTGTTTGATCAGCTGCAGGGTACTTCGGTTTACTCCAAGATTGACTTGAGATCTAGGTATTATCAGTTGAGAGTCCGAGTTCAGGACGTAGCAAAGACTGCATTCCGTACTCGCTATGAGCATTATGAGTTTCTAGTGATGCCATTTGGATTGACTAATGCGCCGGCTATATTTATAGATCTGATGAACCGTGTCTTTAGGGAGTATTTAGACAAGTTTGTCGTGGTCTTCATTGACGACATCTTGGTATATTCGCGTAATGCGGAAGAGCATGTTTCTCACTTGCGAGTGGTACTGCAGACTCTTCGGGACGAGCAGTTTTACGCCAAACTGAGCAAGTGTGAGTTCTGGATGGATCGAGTGGTCTTTCTTGGCCATATCATATCCAGAGAGGGGATTTCTATTGATCCGAGCAAGATTGAGGTTGTGCTGAATTGGTCGCGTCCAACGACGGTTGCTGAGATCCGTAGTTTTCTGGGTCTAGTAGGATATTATCGACGCTTCATTCTGAACTTCTCTCAGCTAGCTTGACCATTGACGCAGCTTACCCGCAAGGGTGTTGATTTCGAGTGGTCCTCCGAGTGTGAGGAGAATTTCTGTGAGCTTCGACGGTGGTTGACTTCTGCGCCAGTGTTGGCATTACCATCAGGATTTGGAGGGTATGTGGTATACACTGATGCTTTTCTTTAGGGGTTAGGTTGTGTCCTGACTCCGAATGGGCATGTGATTGCATACGCTTCTAGACAGCTGAAGCTTCACGAGGACAACTATCCAGTCCATGATTTGGAATTGGCAGCCATTGTGTTCGCTTTGAAGATCTGGCGTCATTATCTGTATGGCAAGAAATTTGAGATCTTCACCGACCACAAGAGTCTCAAGTATTTGTTCACTCAGGCGGAATTGAACATGAGGCAGAGGCGTTGGATGGACTTGCTTAAGGACTATGATTGCGAGATTAAGTACCATCCGGAAGCTGCTAATCTCACCGCTGATGCTATGAGTTGCAAGGTGCGACTATCCGCACTGCAGACTTGTTCGATGTCTAGTGCGATCAGTGATTGTTGTACTTCGGGGTATACCTTCAAGCATAAGAAAGGTATGCAGAGTATCCAGATGTTTGCGATATTATCTGAGCCAGCTTTGTTTTCGCAGATTCGAGATGATCAGATGTCTGAGTCAAAGACCCAACGTTTGGCTCGTCTAGCTAACGAGGGTATCTCGTCTGGATTTCACTATCAGTCAGATGGTTTTTTGTGTTTGTCTGGTAGACTTGTGATTCCGCGGGATGAAGAGTTGCGAGAGGAGATCTTGTCTCAGGAACATCGCACCCAGTTGAGTATTCATCCGGGAAGCAACAAGATGTACAAGGATCTACATAATCGGTTTTGGTGGAAGGGGATGAAATGCAGCGTGTATCAGTATGTTTCGAGATGTTTGATGTTTCAACAAGTCAAGGCAAAACACCGACGACCTAGAGGTTTGCTTCACAGTCTGCCTATTCCTGAGTGGAAATGGGAGTTTATCACGATGGATTTTGTGACCCATTTGTCGATGTCCTCGAGGAATTGTGATGCTATCTGGGTTGTGGTGGACCGAATCACCAAGTCAGCGCATTTTATTGCCTATAGTCGAGAGTACTCTGTGGATCGCATGGCACGGTTGTATGTTCAGGAGATCGTTCGACTTCATGGAGTGCCATTGAGCATTGTCAGCGATCGAGACCCCAGGTTCACTTCTAGGTTCTCGGGGAGTGTTCAGCGTGCGATGGGTACTACTCTCAGTTTGAGTACTGCCTATCATCCGGAGACAGATGGTCAGTCAGAGCACACTATCCGTACTTTGGAGGATATGCTTCGAGCGTGCGTTATGGATTTTGGTTCAGCCTGGCAGGATCATTTGCCATTGATCGAGTTCGCGTACAACAACAGCTATCATACTAGCATTGGGATGGCACCTTTTGAGGCGTTGTACGGGCGACGTTGTCGTACTCCACTCTTTTGGGAAGAAGTAAGGGAGAGACAGGCTGAGGGACCGGAGTTTATCCAGCAGGCAGTAGATATTGTTGATCAGATCAAGAAATGGATTAAGACTGCACAGGATCGTCAGGCCAGCTATGCTAACACTAAGCGTAGGCCTTTGCAGTTTGATGTTGGGGAGAAAGTGTTTTTGAGAGTGTCACCTTTCCGCAGGATTCTCAGATTTGGCCTTAAGGGCAAGTTGTCTCCCAGATTTATCGGTCCGTTTGAGATCTTGGAGAGCATTGGCGATTTGGCTTATCGTCTGGCTTTGCCCCCGTATCTGTCCAGTATTCACAACGTGTTCCACGTATCTCTGTTGCGATGGTATGTGGCAGATCCGTCTCATATTCTGCAATGGTCTGAAGTTCAAGTGGATAAGGATTTGACGTATGTTGAGAGACCTATTCGTATCCTGGATCATAAGGATAAGGTCTTGCGGAACAAGGTCATTCCTTTGGTTTTTGTACAGTGGCAGCGTCGAGGCACTGAGGAAGCTACTTGGGAACTTGAGGACAGGATGCGTACAGAACATCCTGAGTTCTCTCTCGATTCCTTAGCCTTCTAACTCAGATCTAGGGAATTCTAGGCGTCCCGTTGGGAATCCGGAAGTGGCATAGCAGTCCAGGCATTGTAGCGAAGCTGTGGCCTAGTTTTGAGGCATTCGACAGCAAAGGGCTAACGACGGACGAAGGTATAGCTTTTGCTTCCTAAAAATATTTAGAAGTATGCTTTAGCTTAGTTAAGGCTTTTAAGCGCTATAATGATGGTAGTATCATTTGGCAGTGTAGCGCGTATTATAGGCGTGGACCTAGGGCTGATAGCACTTGCCTAATATTTGAGGTACGAAAGTACTGTTCGAGATATCCTGACTGAGTATGCATGTATTATGTGACTGCATGATTTATATGTCATTGATTTATGTTGCATACATTTTTATATTGAGCTATCTCGTTCGAGATGTCTATAGTAGGGTTTTACCCTATCCTGTTAGTGGTTGGACTTCCATTGATTTGGGTCCGGCATATCCACTAGTATTTTGGTATGGGAGCCACCTCCTGAAGCGACGGTACATCGTGCTACATACCAGGGCCCGGTATGTCTTTGTTCTCTGATCCTTGACCTCGAGTTTATAGGGAGTTCACTTTGCATGCATGTATACTCATACTCTCGTGCTGAGCGTTTTATGCTCACGTCTCGTACTCTGTGTGTGAGACCTCGGTTCTAAACATCTAATAAAGGAGTAAACTAACTAACAAGTAAGGAAAGGCCAAGAATTTTTTATTTTTTTTTATAAGGGCCCGCGCGGCTGCGCCTCATCAGGCTCGGGCGCGCACGGCGCCCTGGCTCATGCGCGGCCGAGCCCTTTTGAGGCGCGGCCGCGCATGATGCCCTGCCCGGCAGGCGCGCGCTAGGATGCACGGGCGCGCCTCCCTGGCTGATCCGGTGCTAGAAATTGCCAAAATCAAGAACATCAAGCCATACAATACTCCGAAACATAAACATGCGTTACAAACTTGATTCCTCAAATTAAAACATGAGTTCTGGAGTTCAACAACTAAACCAAAGTTGAGAACATGCAACAACAATATAACGATGAAGTTCGATAACTAAACATGTTCTAACATAAACTAGATTGACATGCTGGAATCGACTTCTAGACCAAGTCTCACTTCTACATCTTTCCCTCGAAGCTAACCATGCCTCTTCTGACTTGTTCCTGACCCACCTGTTGCCAAGTACACATACAAAACAAAGCAACAGCCGGATAACCGGTGAGAATGATAATCCCAGTAAAAGCAACATATCAAGTAATACAACAATAAACATGCTTTCAAGACAACAACTTAATCAATAACAATGAAATGAAATGCATGTCTTTAAACTAGGATATCAATTCTAATAAACGAGGGATTGCTGCTGTGCTTTTGGGATCTCGAGGATGAGATCACGTGACAACTCACCGACTCTCCCAATCGAGGTGATGCCACGTATCCCACTCCTCTAGACTTTGAGCAACTATAATGAGTATGCTAGCACTAGGCGAAACGACTACGACCTAGGCCACTCAATTATAGTTCCCAAACGTCTAAACAAAAAGGGCTAGTCTGCCCGCAAAAATCAAAGTTGGCTCAAGATGAATGCATAACAGAATATAAAACATAGCCATATAATAAAAGCTCAAGCAATTCAACAAGACACAAGTTCCTCATGCTAGAACAAGTGTAGATGCAAGTATGTGCTTTTAAGGGAAACTCGAAAACCAACTGTCCCGAGTATGCTATCCCGCTATCGATGACTGCTTTTACCTTTCAAGGCAGTAGTTCCAACTTCTGGGAAGCTACAACAAAAGATTGTATCAAAGTCTAACCAATGTAAACAACAACAAGGCTCAATGTAATTATCTATACCGTTCTTCGTCCAAATTTCTGAAACGAACAAATGCTGTTAACCCTGGGCTTGACAAACTCCAAACGAATCTGTTCAGATACAAATCAAAGATCAATAACCATGATCAACTAACAAGCCAAGTTCAAAAACTCAAAAACGGTTCGAAATCCCAAACTCAAACTGTAACACCCGGTATTTTAAATACGTGAATTCGCATACATAATTAGAAAATTTATTTATTTAGAATTTTAGATTATGGGTTAAATAATTATGTGAAATTATTTGTGCATGTTTTAAGTTATTTTAAGCATTTAACCCATAATTAGTGATTTTCATGATTTATGGAAATTTAATTGTTTTGATCGCGTAGACGGGACCGTGGACGGACGAGATACCAAAATTCTTAGCCAAAAATATTTTATGAGTTTATGAGCCTTAAAATAATATTTTAAGGTATTTTGTCAAGAAAATTTTAGTATTTAATTATATATTTATTTAGGAGTTTATTTTTAGCCAAAATAAGTCATTTTAATGACTTTTATTAAATTTTAATAATAGCCTATGTAATTATTTCGGGATTTATATTTTTGTATCAGATTATTATTATTATGTGTGAGTTTTAAAGATTTTGTTTAAGATACAATATATTTATTTTGAGTAATATCTTTTATGATTATGTTATCTACCAAAAATTTTAAACAAAATCAAATCCTACCCTACCATAACCCCAACCAACCGACCCTGTCACTTTTCCAAACCCCATCAGCCGTCTCCCACCCCCATTCTCTCGTCCCAACAGATTATAGCAGCCTCCATACCCGAAACCTTGAAGTTTTTGGCTTGGTTTAAAGATTTGTTCGTCCCGGACATCGTATACGCATCACGCATCATATTTTCGATCGAAATCTTCGGTGCAAGGCATGTTTTTCTCCCAAATTTTTGTACCTATCAGATATTATAGAGTGTGTATTGTGTAGCATAATTTTTTCTTCAAATTTTCAGATTTAAGGATCGGTTTTGATTTTCATGACATGTTTATGCATTTGTTTGATCATGACTCATGTTTTCTTCCAACATGGTACGACCAACTACTGGTGCATGTCTAGGTGGGTGTGTTAGGGTCCCTAGGGTCGAGATTGGTCAGGTTTTATGGGTGTAACAGGCTGGAACCGAAGCCATCTATTTCTAATGCGCAACAGGTTGCAGTTTGAGCGGTTTTAGGAGAATGGTTCGTGTGCACTGTTGAAGACGAGTTTGAGGGTGATTCCAATTGGGTTATAACCCCAAGACCTTGGGGAAGGTTGTACAAGTAATTTTTCCGGCCGGTGGTTGCCGGAGATGAGCGGCCGAACGGTCTGAAGCCTCTGGTCGTGTTCTGCGCGTGAGCAGAAACTAGGGATAGATTGTTTTGATTCGTTCTCCCTCTACAGTGATCCGTTTGAGGTAAAATTTGTGGGGTTAGAACCGTCTTGATGTTGGTTAAGTATGGGCGGTAGTTTCACGGCCAAAGGTGGCCGGAGCAGGCGGCACGGTTAGTTTTTCTAAAGCCGCTCAGGGCTGCTCACGGCCGCAGCACAAGGGGAGATAGAGTTTCGGGTTTTAGGGTTCTAGGCTCTTTCCGGGTCGGGTCATGGGTCCGGGTCGGTTTTAGTAAGTCATGGGTCAAGTCTAGTGGGTCCGGGTCCGGGTTAAGTTAGTCGGGCTCGGGTATTTTATTTTTAAGTTAATTATTAAGTTAAAGTGTTTTAATTGGGCTAATTAGATTAATTAAATTAATGGGCTACCTTTAAGTTTCTTAATGGGCTTGAATAATTATTTTAAGTTAGTCCAATAATTTTTATGGGCTTTGGAGCCCACGGAAATTATTGGGCCAGTCTTTGGGCTTTTAGGCCCATTGGGCCAGATTAAGTTGTTATTGGGCCAAGTATGTGCTAATGGGCTTTAATTAATTAATTGGGCTTAGAAATGTAATGTTGGGCTTAAGTATGTTAATGGGCCAGTCTCAGTGTTAATGGGCCAGATTTAAGTAATTGGGCTTGAGTGTTAGGGCCAGCAGTTCAGTACAACCCATGAGAAAATGCATGTGTCCTAAATATATATTTAATTATTTTTATGCATGGAAGTTATTTTTATATCTATATGTTAGTATGAAATTAAATTAAATATTTATGAAGGACACACATTTTTATTTAAGTACATGCATTCATGAAATAATTTTTATGCATGATTTAATGTTTAAGGTTGAGCAAAAGAAAATATTTTATGTTGGAAGTTGAAGTAGTGTGACAATTTAAGGGGGATTCGTCCCCATATATGAACTATTGAAGGGCAGTTTACTGCCAATTTAAGAGGTGATTCGTCACCGCCACGTATGTTGGTTTCCACGCTGATCAGTATTTAATGTATGATTTAAGGTTACACTATGGATACAACCATGCGATGTTAGAAAATAATTTGCTCAACAATGTTTATGTATTATGTATGATTATGATATTTAAGTTTAATTTAAGTTATGTTATGTCATGATATTTTTAAGCATGCTCATTCATGTATATGTTATGTATTAGTATTAAAGTGATTTAAATTATTTTTAAACCCTTGTTATGTTAGCATGTTGGGCCTCTAGGCTCACTACACTGGTATGGTGCAGGTGAGTACGTAGAGGAGGATGTGGTACCCACCGGCGGCGAGGACATATGAGCGGACATGCAGTGACCCCGTGACCGTGATAGACGTCTGAGTCTGTTACACATGTTTTTGAATATTTCAGCATGTTATACTTTTATTTATTTTCAGTGGATGAAAGTATTACTCATTTTATTTAACAATTTTTAGTGCATGCAAATCTTATTTATTTTTGCTTATGGCAGTATTTTATTAAATCTTTGACTCAGATGTTTAATTTATTAAAGGTTGCATTTTTACTTAGTTTATTTATTTTTAAATCTATTTATTCTGTGCATATATGTATGGGCATATATGTACATATTATTATTTAGTAAGTAATAAAAAAAAAATTCGCACATTTATTTATTATTTAGAGAGTTAGGGTCGTTTCAGTTGGTATCAGAGCACGGTCCTTGGAGGGGTCATTACTGCTATGCGAGCTCAGAAATCCACGCTACCGGTCTGTAAGTTTTAAGTGTTTATAGCATGATTTACTTTTTTAAGAATTTAAGTTAGCATTAATGTTAAAACACTTAGTTATGCATGACGATTTACGTAAAGAAACATGTGGTGGATTACATTACCCAGTTCGAGAGAGGGTGTCGCTTCGTGCCTCTTTTGCTGAGTGCACCAGACAAGTTGAGACAGTTTATGGATTGCGGGCTGACATCAAGCATGACGTTCGCATGTTGGATGTCACTACTTACGAGGCGGCAGTTAGCAGAGCATTGCGTTCTGAGGAAGGGAGACGAGAGATGCAGAGGTAACAGCAAGGCAAGAGGCAGTTCCAGCCAGGAGCTTATCGACCATCTTCGCAGCCTTCTGCGAAGAAGCAGTTTACTGGGCCGTCTAAGGGCCCGAATCAGCAGGGACAGCAGCAGAGGCCTTAGGGGCGCCAGCCGCAGCAGCAGCAGAGGGGCAGGGCCCCTAAGACAGGAGTAGTTCCCTTGTGCCCATAGTGTCAGAGGCCTCACTCAGGTCAGTGTTTGATCGGTTCCAACGTTTGCTACCACTGCAAGGAGCTAGGGAATGGGGCATACAACTGCTCAAGGAAGAAGAATACCACTGGGCGGGTGTTTGTCATGCAGGCTGAGGAGGCAGACCCAGATACCTCCTTAATCATCGGGAGAATTCTAGTAGGAGGAAACTCCACATTTGCGTTTCTAGATTCAGGGGCTACGCATTCGTTTATCTCCCTAGAGTTTATCAGACGGATAGGCATCACACCTGAGATTTGCCGACAGTGGTTATGATGTCACTATGCCGTCAGGACAGATTATTTCTACCTCTAGTGTCATTCGAGAACTGGAGTTGGAGCTACAGGGGCACTCCATTCGCACAAATGTAGTGGTTTTGCCATTGAGCGGGTTTGATTTGATATTGGGTATGGACTGGTTGACAGTCAATGGAGCTTCGATTGATTTTCGTCGAAGGACAGTGTCAGTGAAACCATCAGAAGGCGACCTGTTTACTTTCTATGCATCTCAGAGCAGTAGTACACCTCAGGTGATATCTCTTATTCAGGCGAGGAAGTTGTTGAGACGGGGTTTCCGAGGTTTTCTAGCGAGTATTGTCACGGCATCAGAACCATCTAGCAGATCATTATTAAAGATAGAGGTGGTTCGTGACTTTCCGGACGTCTTCCCGGAGGATGTTGCAGGAATTCCACCAGTGAGAGATGTGGAGTTCAGCATCGACTTAGTGCCAGACACCGTGCCTATCTCACAGGCACCATACAGACTTGCTCCTACCGAGATGAAAGAGTTGAAGGAGCAGATACAAGAATTATTAGAGAAAGGCTTTGTTCGTCCTAGCTTTTCTCCATGGGGAGCTCCAGTGTTATTTGTGAAGAAGAAGGATGGCAGTATGAGACTGTGCATCGATTATCGAGAGCTCAATAGGGTCACAGTGAAGAATAAGTACCCACTTCCGAGGATAGAGGACTTATTTGATCAGTTGCAGGGAGCTTCGGTGTTCTCCAAGATCGACCTGCGATCTGGTTACCATCAGCTGCGAGTTAGAGGTAGATGTGTCCAAGACTGCTTTCAGGACATGTTATGGGCATTACGAGTTCTTAGTGATGCCATTTGGGATGACCAATTCTCCAGCGGTTTTCATGGATCTCATGGACCGAGTTTTTCAACCGTATCTAGATCAGTTCATCATAGTCTTCATTGATGATATCTTTATCTACTCTAGGAGCATTGAGGAGCATAAACAACACCTACAGACAGCCTTGCAGACTTTGAGGGAGCATCGTTTGAATGCCAAGTTCAGCAAGTGCGAGTTTTGGCTCGAGCAGGTGGCGTTTCTTGGCCACGTTATTGCGAGAGATGGGATTGCAGTGGATCAGTCGAAGGTTGAGGCAGTGCAGAAATGGGGTATTCCGAGGAACGCTTCGGAGATTCGCAGTTTCTTGGGTTTGGCAGGATATTATAGGAAGTTCATCAAGGGTTTTTCCTCTATTGCAGTACCTTTGACTTCCTTAACCAAGAAGAATGCGAAGTTTGTTTGGAGTCCAGACTGTCAAAGGAGCTTCGATCAGCTGAAGGAAGCACTCACTACAGCACCTGTTTTAGCGATGACAGTACCACACGAGGAGTTAGTGGTGTACACCGATGCGTCTAAGCTAGGTTTAGGCGCAGTACTTATGCAGTGTGGTAAGGTTATTGCTTATGCGTCGAGGCAGTTGAAGATTCATGAGCAGAACTACCCGACACATGACTTGGAGTTAGCGGCAGTGGTTTTCGCTTTGAAAATCTGGAGGCACTATTTGTATGGTGAGAAGTGCAAGATTTTCACTGATCATAAGAGCCTCAAGTACTTCTTCACTCAGAAGGAGTTGAACATGAGGCAACGGAGATGGTTGGGGTTGGTGAAGGATTACGACTGTGACATTAGCTACCATCCAGGTAAAGCTAATGTAGTGGCCGATGCTTTGAGTCGGAAGTCGTCAGTGGTATCGTGTTTGTCAGTGCAGCTACCACTGCAGAGTGAGATTCAGAGGTTTGATTTGGAGTTTTACTCGAGTGGTCATGCACCGAGCTTGTCAGTGTTGACGGTGCAGCCAGTTCTGCGAGATCGGATCAGGGATGGACAGTCTACTGATGAGGAGTTGCAGCGATGGAGACAGAGAGATGAGGCCAAGGGTAATCTTCTGTATACAGTTGTGGATGGCATTGTTCAGTACCGTGGTAGGATGTGGGTACCGAACATCGATCAGTTGAGAGCTGAGATCTTAGTAGAGGCTCACACATCTCCGTACTCCATTCACCCCGGAACTACGAAGATGTATCGAGATTTGCAGCTACTATATTGGTGGCCCGGGATGAAGAGAGACATCGGGAAAGTTGTGTCAGAGTGCTTGACTTGTCAGCAGGTCAAGGCTGAGCATCAGCGTCCAGCAGGACTTCTTAGACCTCTTCCTATTCCGAAATGGAAATGGGAGAATATTACGATGGACTTTGTGGTTGGCTTACCGAAGAGTGCCAGAGGTTGCACAACGATTTGGGTGATTGTGGATAGACTCACCAAGTCAGCTCATTTCTTGCCGGTGAGGACTACTTACTCATTGACACAGTATGCAGAGCTTTACATCAAGGAAATTGTTAGACTGCATGGCATACCAGTGTCGATTGTGTCAGACAGAGATCCGAGATTCACATCCGCGTTTTGGAAGAGTCTGCACACAACTTTGGGGACTAAACTTTTGTTCAGCACAGCATTCCATCCCCAGACAGATGGTCAGTCTGAGAGAGTGATCCAGGTTCTCGAGGATCTTCTGAGAGCTTGTGTCATCGATTTTCAGGGCTCGTGGGAGACTAGACTGCCATTAGTGGAGTTTACCTATAACAACAGTTTTCAGTCGTCTATAAGTATGGCTCCTTATGCAGCATTGTATGGGAGGAGATGCAGATCTCCTGTGCATTGGGATGAGGTTGGTGAGAGGATTTTACTGGGTCCTGAGATCGTGCAGCAGACAACTGACATTGTGACTCAGATTCGGGATCGCATGAGGACTGCTCAGAGTCGTCAGAAGAGTTATGCAGATACTCGACGACGAGATTTGGAGTTCGCAGTAGGTGATCACGTGTTTCTGAGAGTGTCACCTATGAAGGGAGTGGTACGATTTGGCCGGAGAGGGAAGCTTAATCCGAGATATATAGGGCCATTCGAGATCTTGAAGAGAGTTGGCACGTTGGCCTACCGTTTAGCTCTACCGCCAAGGCTTGCAGCAGTGCACAACGTTTTCCATGTATCCATGCTTCGGAGATATGTCTCTAACCCGTCGCATGTGTTAGATTTTGAGCCTCTTCAGTTGACACCGGAGTTAGCATTTGAGGAGAGGCCTATACGGATCTTGGCTAGGGAGGAGCGGAGGCTTAGGACGCGTGTCATACCGATGGTCAGAGTCTAGTGGCTGAATCACTCGGAGGAGGAAGCTACTTGGGAGACTGAGGCAGATATGAGGACTCGCTACCCGGAGTTGTTCGGGTAAGTACTTTAATTTCGAGGACGAAATCCAATTTAAGGGGGGGAGAATTGTAACACCCGGTATTTTAAATACGTGAATTCGCATGCATAATTAGGAAATTTATTTATTTAGAATTTTAGATTATGGGTTAAATAATTATGTGAAATTATTTGTGCATGTTTTAAGTTATTTTAAGCATTTAACCCATAATTAGTGATTTTCATGATTTATGGAAATTTAATTGTTTTGATCGCGTAGACGGGACCGTGGACGGACGAGATACCAAAATTCTTAGCCAAAAATATTTTATGAGTTTATGAGCCTTAAAATAATATTTTAAGGTATTTTGTCAAGAAAATTTTAGTATTTAATTATATATTTATTTAGGAGTTTATTTTTAGCCAAAATAAGTCATTTTAATGACTTTTATTAAATTTTAATAATAGCCTATGTAATTATTTCGGGATTTATATTTTTGTATCAGATTATTATTATTATGTGTGAGTTTTAAAGATTTTGTTTAAGATACAATATATTTATTTTGAGTAATATCTTTTATGATTATGTTATCTACCAAAAATTTTAAACAAAATCAAATCCTACCCTACCATAACCCCAACCAACCGACCCTGTCACTTTTCCAAACCCCATCAGCCGTCTCCCACCCCCATTCTCTCGTCCCAACAGATTATAGCAGCCTCCATACCCGAAACCTTGAAGTTTTTGGCTTGGTTTAAAGATTTGTTCGTCCCGGACATCGTATACGCATCACGCATCATATTTTCGATCGAAATCTTTGGTGCAAGGCATGTTTTTCTTCCAAATTTTTGTACCTATCAGATATTATAGAGTGTGTATTGTGTAGCATCGTTTTTTCTTCAAATTTTCAGATTTAAGGATCGGTTTTGATGTTCATGACATGTTTATGCATTTGTTTGATCATGACTCACGTTTTCTTCTAACATGGTACGACCAACTGCTGGTGAATGTCTAGGTGGGTGTGTTAGGGTCCCTAGGGTCGAGATTGGTCAGGTTTTATGGGTGTAACAGGCTTGAACCGAAGCCATCTATTTCTAATGCGCAACAGGTTGCAGTTTGAGCGGTTTTAAGAGAATGGTTCGTGTGCACTGTTGAAGACGAGTTTGAGGGTGATTCCAATTGGGTTAGAACCCCAAGACCTTGGGGAAGGTTGTACAAGTAATTTTTCCGGCCGGTGGTTGCCGGAGATGAGCGGCCGAACGGTCTGAAACCTCTGGTCGCGTTCTGCGCGTGAGCATATACTAGGGATAGATTGTTTTGGTTCGTTCTCCCTCTACAGTTATCCGTTTGAGGTAAAATTTGTGGGGTTAGAACCGTCTTGATGTTGGTTAAGTATGGGTGGTAGTTTCACGGCCAAAGGTGGCCGGAGCAGGCGGCACGACTAGTTTTTCTAAAGCCGCTCAGGGCTGCTCACGGCCGCAGCACAAGGGGAGATAGAGTTTCGGGTTTTAGGGTTCTAGGCGCTTTCCGGGTCGGGTCATGGGTTCGGGTCGGTTTCAGTAAGTCATGGGTCAAGTCTAGTGGATTCGGGTCCGGGTTAAGTTAGTCGGGCTCGAGTATTTTATTTTTAAGTTAATTATTAAGTTAAAGTGTTTTAATTGGGCTAATTAGATTAATTAAATTAATGGGCTACCTTTAAGTTTCTTAATGGGCTTGAATAATTATTTTAAGTTAGTCCAATAATTTTTATGGGCTTTGGAGCCCACGGAAATTATTGGGCCAGTCTTTGGGCTTTTAGGCCCATTGGGCCAGATTAAGTTGTTATTGGGCCAAGTATGTGCTAATGGGCTTTAATTAATTAATTAGGCTTAGAAATGTAATGTTGGGCTTAAGTATGTTAATGAGCCAGTCTCAGTGTTAATGGGCCAGATTTAAGTAATTGGGCTTGAGTGTTAGGGCCAGCAGTTCAGTACAACCCATGAGAAAATGCATGTGTCCTGAATATATATTTAATTATTTTTATGCATGGAAGTTATTTTTATATCTATATGTTAGTATGAAATTAAATTAAATATTTATGAAGGACACACATTTTTATTTAAGTACATGCATTCATGAAATAATTTTTATGCATGATTTAATGTTTAAGGTTGAGCAAAAGAAAATATTTTATGTTGGAAGTTGAAGTAGTGTGACAATTTAAGGGGGATTCGTCCCCATATGTGAACTATTGAAGGGCAGTTTACTGCCAATTTAAGAGGTGATTCGTCACCGCCACGTATGTTGGTTTCCACGCTGATCAGTATTTAATGTATGATTTAAGGTTACACTATGGATACAACCATGCGATGTTAGAAAATAATTTGCTCAACAATGTTTATGTATTATGTATGATTATGATATTTAAGTTTAATTTAAGTTATGTTATGTCATGATATTTTTAAGCATGCTCATTCATGTATATGTTATGTATTAGTATTAAAGTGATTTAAATTATTTTTAAACCCTTGTTATGTTAGCATGTTGGGCCTCTAGGCTCACTACACTGGTATGGTGCAGGTGAGTACGTAGAGGAGGATGTGGTACCCACCGGCGGCGAGGACATATGAGCGGACATGCAGTGACCCCGTGACCGTGATAGACGTCTGAGTCTGTTACGCATGTTTTTGAATATTTCAGCATGTTATACTTTTATTTATTTTCAGTGGATGAAAGTATTACTCATTTTATTTAACAATTTTTAGTGCATGCAAATCTTATTTATTTTTGCTTATGGCAGTATTTTATTAAATGTTTGACTCAGATGTTTAATTTATTAAAGGTTACATTTTTACTTAGTTTATTTATTTTTAAATCTATTTATTCTGTGCATATATGTATGGGCATATATTTACATATTATTATTTAGTAAGTAATAAAAAAAAAATTCGCATATTTATTTATTATTTAGAGAGTTAGGGTCGTTTCACAAAACTGAACAAACCGGAAACGCAGACAGCAGTTCATTACCGATATCAACTCAATTCAATGCTAATACAACAACAACAAGGCAATCCCAAAAAATCTCAAAATCATTATTTTCGAAAATGGCTTCCAAAAATCATAACAATTCCGAACGTTGCTCTATTTCAAAACCGACAGATAATAAACGATCAGAACTCGGTCAAGAACAACATACCCGAATCTCGAACGATTCTAACGACATTCAAAAACTAGAATGTATCTGATCGTAGAGAAACTTACGGTATAACGGAGCTCTCGCTGAAGTGATCGATAATCTGCCTTCAGAAATAAATTCCAACGGCCGGATCGAGCTCGGAATGAAATCACAAAGCTTGGAAACTCATTGGGTCGGCTTCAATGGATATGGCATGCAAGAAGGAAGAAGGAGAAGACTATTCTCAATCCAATCAAGTTGTAGATAATATATAAAAATCAATATTTGCGTTTTAGTCCCTGAAATTTCCAAAATTTGCAAAAAGGACCCTGATCAAAATCAAGTCGGCTCGTGAACTCTGCAATCTCCGATTAACTCAAATAAACTCATTTAAGATAAAAACGGAGTGTTACACTGTGTTTCTGGACACCCTATTCCATGGGGCAGGTTTGCGATTGGACGAGGCGGGTGGATCCAAGAGGGGCTAGGCAGTGGTTGTTCAGCTGGAGCTTCGTTTAGGTTTTTATTCTGTTGTTTTGGGTTTATGCAGCTATTCGATTTGGTTGTATATTATTTTGGATATTTACAGATTCTTTTCTTGGGATTGTATAAATGTTATGGTTTTCGCAGTTGAATTCTGATTTCTGTTTAATTAAGTTAATTGCATGTCTAAGTTCTGTTTAGTAGGTGATCCGGGTAAGGGTCACTACAAGTTCTGTAAAACTTTGTATGTTGCTCTAAAATGAAGTTTGATAATCCTCGTCATCATATGCACCAGATGGCCTCGTATTTTCAAATATACCTGATGGTCCTTGCTTGTATAGCCCACTAGATGACCCTGCATTTTTGAAACCACCATATGACCATGCATGATCATGCCAACCAGATGACCTTGGAACATATCCTAAAGATGACTTATGTGTATCATTAGAAGGCGTACTGAAATATTGTGGAATATCATGTTGTTCAGCAGCAAATAAATTGTGTGGATATGGACGAAAACCAATCCCACTGACTGTAGGAGATATAATGCGAACAGTTATGCGCTCATACCATTGAAAGTAGTCATCATCTGTTTGCCTAGATCTTCCATGCAATTAACCTGGGACAACATACCGCATCCTTCTTGTAGCGACCCAACCCGGATCCACTACCTAATCACAGTTAAGAGCATAATTAAGCATGCATTAAATAAATCGATGCGGAAGACTTAAATAAAAGCACACCGGCAGAATACAACCGGTTAAACAAATTCAATTATACAACCCAATCGAGTAAATAAGCCTAAAGGGAAAAAACCTACAGCTAATCATGCTGTCTTCACTGGTCACTAGCTACTCCAAGCTCCTGGTGCTCAATCCTGCACCTACACCTGCCCCGTCGAATGGGGTGTCCAGATACACAGAAAAGACTGGACGTGAGCTCTAAGCTCAATACAAAATCACGGGTAAAACATACAAATATGGTGCATGCAAATGATCGGGTATCCATGTCGGGGATAACTGTATACAACTGCTCAGTAATGGCGCCTAGGACATGAGTGGTACAACCCGGGGAGCAAACCTTGCGTACACTGCTCATTCCTGATGGACGTAGACCGTGTCTTCCAGATGCTAGTGCCGGCTAACCCGTCGATCGCGGGGCGCTCGACATCAACCGTCCGAACAGGACTGAGCGGCCCTACATGGCTCATCTCAAAAGATGGACAGACACAATATGATATGCACATGCTGCATAATAATATGACACACAAATGCAACATATAAGCATGCAAAACCCGCTGGCTATCTCAGTCAGTACTTACGTACCTTTCTACAGGCAGTCCTAGCAGTCCCACTCTAGGTTCCAAGCCTATCATCAGGTCTACAATGAAAATACCCATGCATCATTAATTAAGCTCTAAAAGCCTTAACTATGCTATTGCATACTCCTAAATAATTTAAGAAGACCATAGCTATACCTGCGTCCGTCGTCTGCCCGCTGATGGAAATTGCCTCAAAACTAGGCCACAGCTCCGCTACGACGCCTGGATCGCTATGCCACTTTTGGATTCTCCATAGGATGCCTAGAACTCCCTAGATATGATTTAGAAGGCTAAGGAATTGAGAGAGAAGAGAAGAGAGGTGCGAGTTGAAATGAACCCTCGGACCCTCTATTTATAGACACAGAACGGAACGTCTGTTCTCCATCGTTGCATCCGTTCCCGATCGTTGAGTCCGTTCTCTCCATCGTTGCGTCCGATGTTTCATCACATGCGTAAGAAATGATGTCATATTGCTGACATCACGAATGACATCAGTAGGCCAGAACGTTTCTTTTGATCATGAACGTTGCTTCCGTTCCTGGTCACCCTTCGGGCCATTTTTTATCATTCTGAATCCATTTCTGAAGTCCGTTAATCCAACAGAAACTCCCTTAATCATGTATTAATAATTCAAAACATGATCACACGATTAATATAGTCATTAATCATTAATTACGGATACGGGTCACTACATTCCCCCCCCCCTTTTTTAAAAGATTTTGTCCTCGAAATCTAAGGTAACCCTCGAGAACGTACTAGAGACACTTGTCTGAGTGTCTGGTCGAAATAGGTTCCGACACACTCAGACTTCTGTCAAATTATCTGCAAGCTGCATAAATGCTAAACTGCATTATCATTCTCTTAGCTGAAAACTAATGCTTTACTTGGTGACAACCAATCTTCCTTGACTCTAACGTATCACAGCACTGATACATCCTCCGACGTAATCACGATCTTTTTGATCACGAAAGATACCAACACCCGCTTGATCGAGATCGTCGTCCCAAGGAAAATCTTAAACTGATGAAGACCCAATCATAACCTGACTAGCTTACGACATTCGTCAAATCACCAAACTAGATCTAACCATCTAATGGTTCCAAACCTTCTCAGTGCTCAACACCTCTAGTCAGAAAACACCAATCCCAACACTGTGCTGACACAACAAAGCCCGAATTTCTCCCCAAGAGAATCTAGTTGCCACAAAGTCATACTTCAACATAACTGCTTATCACAATTCTCAGACTGGTCATCCTTCTCATGCCCTACCGAAGCGAACGAGCTTCCCAAGCAATTACTAGGAACTCAGACCATCCAGTCTAGTACCAATCAAAGTTCATGTTTCTTAGTATAACTCATCACTGTGCCCTGATGAAAACTACCATCGCTCGCCAATAATGACGCTAAGTCATCTTTTAACCATTTTCCTGTGGAACCACGCATACACTGCAATGGAAATCATCATGCCTTGATGATATTCATCATATCAACCATAGATTATTCACCCATGAATTCCAATCGATGGACATCCTCCTGATAGTTATACATACTCGCAATCACTGTACGCTCATCAAGACTAAGGCAAGCTCCCACCAATATGCTCGACTGGAACATTCCACAGTGCACAGACATATGGAAACACTTCCTATTCTGTCTCGGAACTCGACAGTTACATGCTCCTGGTATAACTCACCTCAGATTCTCTGATGACACCATCATCACTAGCTCCCTATCCCACATCCGACCATTGTCCATTGCTAAAAAGCAATATCCTTGACAAACAGTCTGCACGGATGTGACTCACTGATTGGAAAGAACAAATTTGATCCGTCCCGATCTTGCGAAATCTTCGATTCCAAAGGCAAACCTCATTGGTTACTAAGTCGATCAACGACTGCCTCGATCATCTCGATGACCTCACGCACCACACGCTGGAAATTAGAGACACACTCTGCTGGATCTCGAGAACTAGATCCTAGCTAATGTCACATCTTAGGATCAGACAACTGATGTCCACACGAGTACACAATCCTCGTTGGATCTCAAACCCAATGGTATACTAAGACATCATCACAAGAACACTATCCGGTGAGCTACCAATTCCTTCGCTTGTTTATCCTGTCAAGTTAACACTTAACTTGGTCATACAAGTCAATTGTAGTCTTTCAGTAGATTCGTCTCTGGCAAACCTAGAGACTCCAAAGTAGCACCTGCTCCGAGACTGTACCAAGTACTCATCTCCTAAGCACTAAGCGACAAAATACTATCCCAAGAATTTCTCGATTTCTATATCCAAATCATCACTGATTGGATTTACCCTATCCATCTCGTCGAACTACTGAAGCTCGCACTCGTCCGATCAGACAACCACTGATCATCTAAACCTACGTGGCTCAATCAATAAACATGACTCAGCTGCCACGAAGAACTATTTCCAAACACTTGGAATATCCAATTCTCTCTGGTTTCAACACATACATACTTGATAACCAGAAAAAAGCTATTATTAGCCTATAGACACAATATCGTGCCTTACTACTGACAGCTGCCTCGTATACTGAACTTAATCAACCTAACTTTGACAGAGTTAGCCAATAGCCACTAGTAGTCATTAGCAAAAATCCCGTGCCACTTTAGCACTACCAATCGTTGTCTTATTCACCCAAGGTAAACTTCAAGACAAACTAAGCCCAAGATTCGCTCGCAATCTATCAACCTAGACCATTTCCATCCCATGAAAATCATACGCTCAACCTCTGAAAATATCAGACAGTACTTAGCGCAAACACTGGGCTCACTATCCTTGCCTCGCTCATTCAGGATGAACATCGCGATTCGTCAAGTCCAAGAAGCATAACTAATGAATCCCAAAGATTTTCACAATCTTCGTACACGCTCCTTATTATATCCCTTGCTAAGACTGTGCAACAATTCAACACTCAGGTAGCTTACCACGATAACCCACCTGGACAACCACCAAGGTTTCACGGGCATAGGCCATGCTTCCCTCTCATCTCAAATAGTCCTGTACAATCCTTAACATCTGATATAATCCATCACAGATGAAGTCATTCATCATGGAGTAGTCCTCGTATTCGAGTCGCAGTCTTAAAACAACATCCCATCCAAGTTCTTGGACGATTACTATCACAGGGAAACTCTAACCACAACTCTGATGACAACCCCTAGCCATCGCTGGTAGAAATCCTTCTACCTACTAGATCCACACGTCTAGCAGTAACCCAAAGGTTAAAACCTATCTGCTCAGAGTACACACTTGTCAAGGAAATCCCTCCAAGATTGGTTCCCACAGCAGAAAACTCAACCTATATCTCTGGCACACCAGACGATATCGAACCATAGATATCAAACCTGATATCTAATCCAAGGCCATACCCTGTTGTGACTGTCGCCAAATTCCTAGACTGAGTAGCTTCCCACCGCCAATCCTGAAGCACAAAGGCTCCCAGGTAACACTGGCATAGGGTCGCGCCCCATCACATCTAGTCATGGTCATAGTCCACAACTCTTGGAATATACTGGACCTGGTATCCCGATGAAAACCCATCATCACAAGTCTAAACCTATCAAAGGTCAGACAACCTACTGTTCTAAGAAAACAACCTAGAACAAAGCCCAGATGTTCTAAACCAAACGATACCCTTAATGCCTCTAGATGAGTCCACTCATCGCTGGCACTATCTTAGCCTTCTGAATAACTAGGTCAATCCTAGAAAAACGCCTAGACTAACCACAAGTCAAACAGTCATAGTCGGCTCACTCAAACCCCATGAGCTACAATAGTTGAACACTAATCAACTAGAACCAAGCCAACCTTTCGCACAATCATGCAATCATTCACGAATTACTGGATAAATATAACATATATCATTGCTTCAAGTTATGTACAATTCTCTATATTACAATCCCATGTAATACAATTACAGTATTCCAAAAATACAATGAAGTGTACAACCGGACATGAAATGATACAACCATAGTATGATGATTCATTAAAACTGAAATATTGTTTACAATTACAACAATGCAGTATTTAAATCATTGTACTTGTCTTTGTTTCTTGAGCATGAAGCTTCTAATCGATACACGCATCGATACAATCGTACTCCCGACCAAGTCTCTCTACATGTCCTACCGCGAATAACTCCGGAGAAATGGCACGTGATAGCTAACCAGCTATGCTCTGCGTCAGTGCATGTCAGTCGACCTCTTCTGCCCACGATCTACCGTCAGCTTTCTTCTTGTAACCAAATCATGCTTTTGAACATGAAGTTTCCCGTATGCCTACCAAAAGCATCGATACAGGCGTACCGGCAAAACCATGTTCCGCATGAGTTTAATGACCTTACGCTTGAAACCTGTCATGCCTTAGACATTCAAGGTGTTCCCTGGAAAAGTTCAATATGACAATCTCTCCAACTACGACTGGAGAATCTGCAGAGTAGTGTTATCATGGTAATGACTATACAGATTCAAGCATCAAGTAAGTCCCCACCAATCCTCTGGCATCCGGTACTCGATCCAAAGCTAGGATCCACATGAGTAGAAATCTCGAACTCTCGAACACGATCCATTGCTCCTATCCGCACTTTCTGGAACCTCATAAGCCAAATCTTTAGAAATCTTGCAGATGATGATAGTCTTAGGGCAACCTAATCACCGCATCATCACCTCTTCCAAGGTCTCAACAAATCCTACAAAGATAACCCAAAGTCTTTAATACTATATCCCAAGTCTCTTGCATGCATGCTCTGATACCAATAAATGTAGCGACTCAACCCGGATCCACTGCCTAATTAGAGTTAAGAGCATAATTAAGCATGCATTAAATAAATCGCTGCGGAAGATTTAAATAAAAGCAGACCGACAGAATACAACCGGTTAAACAAATTCGATTATACAACCCAATCGAATAAATAAGCCTAAAGGGAAAAACCCTACAGCTAATCCTGCTGTTTTCACTGGTCACTGGCTACTCCAAGCTCCTGGTGCTAAATCCTACACCTACACCTGCCCCGTCGAATGGGGTGTCCAGATACACAGAAAATACTGGACATGAGCTCTAAGCTCAATATGAAAGCACGAGTAAAACATACAAATATGATGCATGAAAATGATCGGGTATCCATATCGGGGATAACAGTATACAACTGCTCAGTAGTGGCGCCTAGGACATGAGTGGTACAACCCGGTAGCAAACCCTGTGTACACTGCTCATTCCTAATGGACGTAGACCGTGTCTTCCAGATTCCAGTGCCGGATAACCCGTCGGTCGCGGGGCGCTCGACATCAACCGTCCAAACAGGGCTGAGCGGCCCTACATGGCTCATCTCAAAAGATGGATAGGCACAATATGATATTCACATGCTGCATAATAATATGACACACAAATGCAACATATAAGCATGCAAAACCCGCTGGCTATCTCAGTCAGTACTTACGTACCTTTCTACAGGCAGTCCTAGCAGTCCCACTATAGGTTCCAAGCCTATCATCAGCTCTACAATGCAAATACCCATGCATCATTAATTAAGATCTAAAAGCCTTAACTAAGATATTGCATACTCCTAAATAATTTAAGAAGACCATAGCTATACCTGCGTCCGTCGTCAGCCCGGTGATGGAAATTGCCTCAAAACTAGGCCACAGCTCCGCTACGATGCCTGAATCGCTATGCCACTTCCGGATTCCCCATAGGATTCCTATACTCCCTAGATCTGAGTTAGAAGTCTAAGGAATTGAGAGAGAATTGAGGAGAGATGCGAGTTGAAATGAACCCTCGAACCCACGGAACGGATCGTCCGTTCTCCATCGTTGCATCCGTTCCCGATCATTGCCTCCGTTCTCTCCATCGTTGCGTCCGATGTCCCATCACGTGCGTAAGCAATGACATCATCTTGCTGACATCACGGATGACATCAGTAGGCTAGAACGTTGCTTCCGATCATGAACGTTGCTTCCGTTCCTGGTCACCCTTCGGGCCATTTTCGATCATTCTGAATCCATTTCTGAAGTCCATTAATCCAACAAAAACTCCCTTAATCATGTATTAATAATTCAAAACATGATCACACGATTAATATAGTCATTAATCTTTAATTACGGATACAGGTAACTACACTTCTGTTCCAAATAGTAGTGGCATTTTCATGATATTCCCTCCAGTTTGTGTTGCGATGAGCTATTCTGATGATGTTGTGGAGGTCATCATTGTCAACTGCAGGTCCTGGAATAGGTTGACGCATTTCAAATTGCCTCAACACTCGATTCAGACGATGCATGTCTACAATTTCAAAGAATATCAAAGGACAAACACATCGCCAAATATTAGTATCGTATGAATCCATTATTGTCCTGACATATAAATTGTTTTTGTCATATATAATCCAGTTAAACTGCAAAATTAAAATGAAAATCTTAATTAAAATTTCTTATAAAGAATTTCATTGTTGCATTGTTTATATATTTTAGTATTATACCTCATCATGATTCATACGATCAAAACAATCCCTTATAATTCGAAGAGCGTGTGTCGGTGCATGATTATAACTGAAAACATTGTTCCACCTACAATAAAAAAATTATTAAAAATTGAGTAAAATAATCAGAGTTCATATTATGACAATAAATTTTTAACCGTGCACCATAGGGAAAAATGACACAATTTCAACAGCAGAGTTCGGGGCCACGACAAGAGAAAGACAGTCCGATCAGGATTAACATATTTAATCCTGGTCTAAGCCCATATCTGTCGTTATTAAAAAATATAATTCAATAAATATTAATGTGGTCTCATTTAAATAAAATTATACCTGCAATTTATGTAAAGGCACGGTTTGATGTGATCATGGATAGATCACATGTGGATCGAGTGGCAAGTGGAGTTCGAGATCCTTTGGAGTTGCCACAAGGGCCAATAACGAGGAGTCGAGCTAACAAATTCAAGAAGTCACTTCAAAAGCTGATGCTAAATTACCAAGATGGAGTTGTAGCACTCGAGGATCAATTTGGAAGTTGAATAAACGTCCTTGAGGTGTTAGAAGTCAAAAGGAATAAAGAAAATAAGTTTCGGACAGAGACCCTCACGCCCGAGCGCACTTTGCTGTCGCTCGAGCGAGCTGCATAATAATTTTTTTGGGCCAGAGGACTTCTCGCTCGAGCGCACTTCGTGCTCGCTCGAGCGAGATTGGGAAATTTCAAGACCAAAAAGTTTCTCGCTCGAGCGCGGGTTGCGTCCGCTCGAGCAAGCGAGTTTTTCCGAAAATTTACACACACTTAGTGTAACGACCCACTGTATCAAGACTAGTCTTTTCAGCGTGCTAATGTCCTCACTCACACGCACCCTGAGAAATTTCCCAAGGGGTCACCCATCCTATAATTTTCCCAAGTCAAGCACGCTTAACTTTGGAGTTCTTATGTGATGAGCTCCCGAAAAGAAGATGCACCTTTTTGATATGAATAGTACATATGAAATCTTTTAAACCCTCCTCAACCATGTAGTCCATACCTACACAGTCTCAGAATCCCTCTCATTTCGGCACGGGATCGGTTCATTTATGTCTCTCTCCGCCTAAAAACCTACCAGGAGCCGCTCATTGTCCGTGCAACCTCTTGGCACCGGCGATCACTCCCTGCCTCTTCAGCCCCAGGCGTCACATGCCCACCAGCTTTCGCTTGGTTTGTCCCCGAACCATACCGTACTAAGAGAGGTCGGCTTTGATATCATTTGTAACGACCCACTGTATCAAAACTAGTCTTTTCAGCGTGCTTATTTCCTCACTCACACGCACCCTGAGAAACTTCCCAGGGGGTCACTCATCCTATAATTTCCCCAAGTCAAGCACGCTTAACTTTGGAGTTCTTATGTGATGAGCTCCCGAAAAGAAGATTCACCTTCTTGATATGAATAGTACATATGAAATCTTTTAAGCCCTCCTCAACCATGTAGTCTCATACCTACACAGTCTCAGAATCCCTCTTATTCCGGCACGGGATCGGTTCATTCATGTCTCCCTCCGCCTAGAAGCCTACCAGGAGCCGCTCATTGTCCGTCCAACCTCTTGGCACCGGCGATCACTCCCTGCCTCTTCAGCCCCAGGCGTCACATGCCCACCAGCTTCCTCTTGGTTCGTCCCCGAACCATACCGTACTAAGAGAGGTCGGCTTTGATACCATTTGTAACGACCCACTGTATCAAGACTAGTCTTTTCAGCGTGCTTATGTCTTCACTCACACGCACCCTGAGAAAATTTCCAGGGGGTCACCCATCCTAAATTTCCCCAAGTCAAGCACGCTTAACTTTGGAGTTCTTATGTGATGAGCTCCCGAAAAGAAGATGCACCTTCTTGATATGAATAGTACATATGAAATCTTTTAAGCCCTCCTCAATCATGTAGTCCCATACCTACACAGTCTCAGAATCCCTATCATTCCGGCACGGGATCGGTTCATTCATGTCTCCCTCCGCCTAGAAGCCTACTAGGAGCCGCTCATTGTCCGTGCAACCTCTTGGCACCGGCGATCACTCCCTGCCTCTTCAGCCCCGGGCATCATAAGCGGAAATAAAAAATAAAGTATAACTTGTTTGAAACTCAGCATAATAAAATAACTGTATCTTAAAACATCAACTATAGAGCTGCAACGGTCACGGGGCCACTGTTCCGTGAACTCATACGTCCTCACCACCGGTAGGAGCTACATAATTAACATATGTCTCACCTGCACCATATAAGCGTAGTGAGCCTACCGAAGGAGTTCACAGGTGCCACAGATCCACTCGTTGCCGAGGGGTGGATCCGTTCTTTGGAGAGTATCTTTGCATATATGGGGTTGACTGATGCGGACAAGGTGAGGTGCGCAGTGTACATGCTGAAGGGTGATGCAGACTTATGGTGGGAGAGTGCATCACGAGGAGTGAATCTGACTACTATGTTTTGGGCAGACTTCCGGAGGATGTTTTACTCCAAGTATTTCACTGAGGACGTGCGCAGCCGCATGATCCGAGAGTTCATGAGTCTCCGACAAGGGGACAAGACCGTTGTGGAGTACATCCGACAGTTCGAGAGGGGCTGTCACCCGGTGCCATTGATTGCTGACAGTGCACCTGAGAAGATGAGACAGTTTATTGAGGGGCTCAGGGCAGAAATCAAGCATGACGTTCGCAGGGCGGACGTCCCTACTTATGAGGTTGCAGTCAGTAGAGCCTTGCGTTTTGAGGAGGGTAGGAGAGAGATCCAGAGGGAGCAGCAGAGTAAGAGGCAGTTTTAGTCTGGGTATCAGCGACCATCTTCGCAGCCTCCTGCGAAGAAGCAGTTTACTGGGCCGTCTAAGGGCTCGAACCAGTAGAAGCCACAGCAGCAGAGACAGCAGCCTAGGGGCGGGGCCCCTAATACTGGAGGATATCCTACTTGCCCGAAGTGCCAGAAGATGCATCCGGGACCATGTCTTCTAGGAGCAGGCGTCTGTTTTCATTGTAAAGAGCCAGGGCACCAGATGGCCAATTTCCCGATGAAGAAGAACACTACAGGGAGAGTGTTCGTGATGCAGGCTGAGGAGGTAGACCCAAATACCTCCTTGATCACCGGTATATCTTACCCCTAGCATTTTATGATTTCTTCTTTTGGGTAATATTTTTCGATTTTTGTTGTGGAATAATTTGTTATTTGGGTTACCTATCTGCATGTTAGAATAAGAAGCATGTTTTACTTGTGATTATAATTAAGGGTTATTAGTGACTCATCTTTGGGGAAAAGTTTAGTAGTGGTATGAAATTGTTGGGATTCTTCTGCGTGCAGGGAGAATTCTAGTTGGAGGTAACTCCACGTTTGCATTGCTAGATTCAGGGGTTCCGCATTTGTTTATCTCCTTGGAGTTTATCAGACGGATAGACATTACCCCTGAGATTGCCGACAATGGTTATGATGTCACTATGCCATCAGGACAGATTATTACTACCTCTAGTGTCATCCAAGAGATGGAGTTGGAGCTGCAGGGGCACTCCATTCGTGCAGATGTTGTGGTTTTGCCATTGAGCGGATTTGATTTGATATTGGGTATGGACTGGTTGACAGTCAATGGAGCTTCGATTTATTTTCGTCGGAGAACAGTGTCAGTGAAACCGTCGGAAGGTGACCCGTTTACTTTCCATGCATCTCAGAGCAGTGATATTTCTCAGGTGATATCTTATATTCAGACGAGGAAGCTGTTGAGACGGGGTTGCCGAGGTTTTCTAGCGAGTATTGTCACAGCCTCAGAACCATCTAGTAGATCATTATCAGAGATAGAAGTGGTTCGTGATTTTCAAGACATCTTTCCGGAGGATGTTGCAGGAATTCCACCAGTGAGAGATGTGGAGTTCAGTATCGACTTAGTGCCAGACACCGTGCCTATCTCAAAGGCACCGTACCGACTTGCTCCTACCGAGATGAAAGAGTTAAAGGAACAGATTCAGGAGTTATTAGAGAAAGGCTTTGTTCGTCCTAGATTTTCTCCATGGGGAGCTCCAGTGTTATTTGTGAAGAAGAAGGATGGTAGTATGAGACTGTGCATCGATTATGGAGAGCTCAACAGGGTCACAATAAAGAATAAGTACCCACTGCCGAGGATAGAGGACTTATTTGATCAGTTGCAGGGAGCTTCGGTGTTCTCCAAGATTGACCTGCGATCTGGATATCATCAGCTGCGAGTTAAGGATGCAGATGTGTCCAAGACTGCTTTCCGGACACGTTATGGGCATTACGAGTTCTTAGTAATGCCATTTGGGCTGACCAATGCTCCAGCGGTTTTCATGGATCTCATGAACTGGGTATTTCAGCCGTATCTTGATCAGTTCATCATAGTCTTCATTGATGATATCTTGATCTACTCTAGGAGCATTGAGGAGCATAGGAAGCATCTACAGACAGCCTTGCAGACTTTGAGGGAGCAGCGTTTGTATGCCAAGTTCAGCAAGTGCGAGTTTTGGCTTGAGCAAGTTGCATTTCTTGGTCACATTATTTCGAGAGATGGGATTGCAGTGGATCAGTCGAAGGTTGAGGCAGTGCAAAAATGGGGTATTCCAAGGAATGCTTCGGAGATTCGCAGTTTCTTGGGTTTGGCAGGATATTATAGGAAGTTAATCAAGGGTTTTTCCTCTATTGCAGTACCCTTGACTTCCTTAACCAAGAAGAATGCGAAGTTTATTTGGAGTTCAGACTGTCAGAGGAGCTTCGATCAGCTGAAGGAAGCACTCACTACCGCACCGGTTTTAGCGATGACAGTACCACACGAGGAGTTAGTGGTATACACCGACGCGCCTAAGCTAGGGTTAGGCGCAGTACTTATGCAGGCAGTTGAAGATTCATGAGCAGAACTACCCAACACATGACTTGGAGTTAGCAGCAGTGGTCTTCGCTTTGAAAATCTGGAGACACTATCTGTATGGCGAGAAGTGCAAGATTTTCACTAATCATAAGAGCCTCAAGTACTTCTTCACTCAGAAGGAGTTGAACATGAGGCAACGGAGATGGTTGGAGTTGGTGAAGGATTACGACTGTGACATTAGCTACCATCTAGGTAAAGCTAATGTAGTGGCCGATGCTTTGATTCGGAAGTCGTCAATAGCATCGTGTTTGACAGTGCAGTTACCACTGCAGAGCGAGATTCAGAGGTTTGATTTGGAGTTTTACTCGAGTGGTCATGCACTGAGCTTGTCAGTGTTGACGGTGCAACCGATTCTACGAGATCGGATCAGAGATGGACAGCCTACTGATGAGGAGTTCCAGCGTTGGAGGCAGAGAGATGAGGCCAAGGGTGGTCTTCTTTATACAGTTGTGGATGGCATTTTTCAGTACCGTGGTAGGATGTGGGTACCGAATGTCGATCAGTTGAGAGCTGAGATTTTAGCAGAGGCTCACACATCTCCGTACTCAATTCACCCCGGAAGTACGAAGATGTACCGAGATTTATAGCTATTGTATTGGTGGCCCGGGATGAAGAGAGACATCGGGAGAGTTGTGTCAGAGTGCTTGACTTGTCAGCAGGTCAAGGCAGAGCATCAGCGTCCAGCAGGACTTCTTAGACCTCTTCCTATTCCGGAATGGAAATGGGAGAACATTACGATGGACTTTGTAGTTGGTTTACCGAGGAGTGCCAGAGGTTGCACAGCTATTTGGGTGATCGTGGATAGACTCACCAAGTCAGCTCATTTCTTGCCGGTGAGGACTACTTACTCATTGACGCAGTATGCAGATCTTTACATCAAGGATATTGTTAGACTGCATGGCATACCAGTGACGATAGTATCGGACAGAGATCCGGGATTTACGTCTGCATTCTGGAAGAGTTTGCACACAGCTTTGGGGACTCGGCTATTATTCAGTACAGCGTTCCATCCCCAGACAGATGGTCAGTCGGAGAGGGTGATCCAGATTCTTGAGGATCTACTGAGAGCTTGTGTCATTGATTTTTAGGGCTCTTGGGAGACTAGACTGCCATTAGTGGAGTTTACCTATAACAACAGCTTTCAGTCGTCTATAGGTATGGCTCCTTATGCAGCTCTCTACGGGAGGAGATGTAGATCGCCAGTGCATTGGGATGAGGTTGGCGAGAGGATTTTACTTGGTCCCAAGATTGTACAGCAGACTGCCGATATTGTGACACAGATACGGGATCGTATGAGGACAGCTTAGAGTCGGCAGAAGAGTTATGCTGATACCCGACGACGAGATCTTGAGTTTGCAGTGGGTGATCATGTGTTTCTGAAAGTATCACCTATGAAAGGGGTGATGAGATTCGGACGCAGAGGCAAGTTGAATCCTAGATATATAGGGCCATTCGAGATCTTGGAGAGAGTGGGCACGTTGGCCTACCGTTTAGCTCTACCACCAGGGCTAGCGGCAGTGCACAATGTATTCCATGTATCCATGCTTCGGAGATACATCTCGAACCCGTCACATGTGTTGGATTTTGAGCCTCTTCAGTTGACACCGGAGTTAGCATTTGAGGAGAGGCCTATACGGATCTTGGCTAGGGAGGAGCGCAGATTGAGGACGCGGGTCATACCGATGGTCAGAGTCCAGTGGCTGAATCACTCAGAGGAGGAAGCTACTTGGGAGACCGAGGCAGACATGAGGACTCGCTACCCGGAGTTGTTTGGGTAAGTACCTTAATTTCGAGGACGAAATTCAAATTAAGGGGGGGGAGAATTGTAGCACCCAGTATTTTTAGTACGTAAATTCGCATGCATAATTAGGAATTTTATTTATTTAGAATTTTAAATTTATGGGTTAAATAATTATGTGAAATTATTTGTGCATGTTTTAAGTTATTTTCAAGCATTTAACCCATAATTAGAGATTTTTCATGATTTATGGAAATTAGTTATTTTATCGCGTAGACGAGACCGTGGACGGACGAGATGAAAAATTTCTACCCAAATTATTTTATGAGTCTTTTTAGAGCCCAAAAATATTATTTTGAGTTTTATGCCCTCAAAATTATCAGTATTTAATTTTATATAACTTTAGGAGTCCGTTTTTACCCAAATTAAGCCATGTTATTGACTTTTTATTATCTTTAAAAATCCCCTAATTTAATATTTCGAGATTGTGATATTTTATTTAAGTTATCAATATTTTAAAAACTTAGGAACCTTTGTAATTATGTTATTATCTCCTAGATTATCTATTTTTCCAAAATTATTATCCTAAACTACCCAAACCATCGCCCAAATCCCATATCACACGCTCATTCCATCTTCTACTCACCCTAAGCGCCCACAGCCGCCTCCATCACCTTCCCAATCGGCCAGCAGGCCCTAAGTCACCATAGCCGATTTTTGTTGAAGCTTCAAGTGGTTGTCGTCCCGGAATCGTCGCCTACGCATTCTAGCTCTCATCGTCGGTGATAGGCATGTTTAATTCTTTCTTAACACCATATAAGCTATTTAATGCACTGATGTCAGATTTTTTTTGAGGCAATTCACGTTTTATGTTTAGTTCTTGGCTAGAACATGGTAAACTCATGATTTTGGCTTTGTTTCATGCAAAACCCCACGTTTTCTGTTATGGGATTGGATCGGTCTGCTGGTTCAAGAGTCAAGGGGTGTGTTGGGGTCCTAGGAGTCAAGCCATGGCCAGGGTTAAGGCTGGAACAGGGCTAGAGTCGAGTTGCATCAGATTTGGGTCCATGGGTTCGCAGGTTAGGGTTTGGGAGAAGAGGGGTCGGCTGGTGCATGCAGGGCCGAGAACCAGCCGACCCGTGGCCAGGTTAGGACCGGCAGGACCTTGGGAAGGTCCTGCCGGTGGTGGTCCGGCCAGTCATGGTCGGACTGGAGCGGCAGCAGCCCTTGAAGGCCTGCTGCACGCAGCCGAGGGCAGCTGAGAGGGGGCTTTGGGTTATGGGTTTGGGGTGGGTTCTGGGTCAGGTTGTTGGGTCCGGGTCGGGTCTGGGAAGTCATGGGTTATGTTAGTTGGTTCCGGGTCCGGGTTAAGTGAGTCGGGCTCGGGTATTTTTATTGTTAAGTTTTTAAGTTTAATTAAGTGTTAAATGGGCCTAATTAAATCCAAAAATTTAATTGGGTTTCATTTAATTATTTGAGTTGAATTTAATTGTTATTGGGCTTAATTAAATTAAATTAAGTTAGCCCGATAATTTTTATGGGCTTGGAAGCCCATGGAAGTTATTGGGCCAGTCTTTGGGCTTTTGGGCCCATTTGGCCAAATTAAGTTGTTATTGGGCCACGTATGTGCTAATGGGCTTTAATTGCTTTATTGGGCTTAGAAATGTGTTAATGGGCTTAAGTATGTTAATGGGCCAGTCTCAGTGTTAATGGGTCAGGATTTAAGAAAATGGGCTTGAGTGTGAGGGCCAGCAGTTCAGTACAAACCATGAGAAATTGCATGTGTCCTATTATATATTTAATTATTTTATGCATGAAAGTTATTTTAGTATTTATATGATAGTATAAAAATTAAATTAAATATATATGAAGGACACACAATTTTATTTAAGTACGTGCATTCATGAAATAATTTTTATGGCATGATTTAATGTTTAAGGTTGAGCAAGAAAATAATTTTATGTTGGAAGTTGAAGTAGTGTGACAATTTAAAGGGGGCAAGCCCCCACATGTTAAGGGCAGTTTACTGTCAATTTAAGGGTAGTTTACTACCAGCAAGAGGTGATTCGTCACCGCCGCGTACGTTGGTTTTAAGAAACTGATCAGTCGAACCATATAAGTTTAAGGTTACACTATGGATATGACCATGCGATGTTAGAAAAACGGTATGCTCAACAATGTTTATGTATGTATTATATGATTATATTTAAGATCAAGTTTAAGCAAGATTTTAAGTTATGATTCACGATTTTTAAGCATGCTCATTCATGTATATGTTATGTATTAGTACTTCAGTGATTTAAGTTATTTTTAATCCTTGTTATGTTAGCATGTTGGGCCTCTAGGCTCACTACACTTATATGGTGCAGGTGAGTACGTAGAGGAAGATGTAGTACCTACCGGCGGCGAGGACGTATGAGCGGACAGGCAGTGATCCCCCGCAGCCGTCGTTTGAGTCATTATGAATATTTTTAAGAATTTTAAACTCTGTTATTTATTTATTTCTTTTAAGTCTTTTCAGTGGCAAATTTTAACACTATTTTTATTAAGTAATTTATTGCATGTAAACTTTTAAGTTAATTGTTTTGACAGTATTTTATTTAAGTTTGACTCAGATATTTAAGTATAAAATGTTGCATTTTATTTATTTTTAAATCTTTTTATTGTTGTGCATATATGTATGGGCATGTATGTACATTTATTTCACTTAGGATATAAAAAAAAAAAAAAAATTCCGCATATGTTATTTTAGAAAATTTGGTCGTTTCACTTCGGCGTGTTGTGTGTTTGTGCGGGATTTTGATATTTTGATGTTATTTTCCTATTTTTGAGAGTTTTAATTATATGAAAAACTTTCTAGATGATATCTTTGATATCTTTAGGCTATATTTTGCATTATCTTTTATTTTTGATTGTAAACTATAAATACTTTTGTTTGATTCATTAATAATAATTCAGATTCAGTTTATACACAAATTATTGAAATTATCTCTAGAATTTTATTCAAAGCTTTGCTTTGACTTTTCAAATCAAACTTTTTCCAGTTTAATTACTTGGAAGCATTTGTCGATTGCTTCTCACTGAATATTATCAGATAAAAGTTATTTGAAGGTTTTCTTTGGTTTCAATTGTCGTGATTTTTGTTGTTAATCGTACCGTCGATTAAAGGTGGGAATCCAAAATTCTATCACTTTTACTTGTTTCAAAAATTGCGCAAAACTTTGGATCTTTTGTTTATTGATTAGAGGGTGCGATTCAGATTTGTAATCGTTTTTGCTAATCTTACACATCAAGATTCAAATCATTTGGTATCAAAGCCAAGGTTTTGAATCAAGTAAGTATCCTATATACATCTAAATTTGTTCTTCGTTCTTCACCCTTTGTTCTTCATCTGAGTCTATCTCATATCAAATTTCTGTGTCATTTTTTTCAAACTTGTTATCCAAGTCTCGTGTCTTGTGCTACAAGTTATAAATTGCAAAAAAAAGTAGCTTGTGGCCAATTTCTTTGTCTTTGTTCATTCTTGGGCGCGAGTCAAAGTCAATTTGTCCATAAAATTTCTTACTTGTATTCGTCAATCTTTGTGGGTCAATTTTCAGGCGTCTAAAACTTTTAAAACTTGAGGTTTGAATTTTATTCTACAAAGCAAATCCTCTACATAAATTTGAGTGAAAAAAAGAGTGATTGAGTGATTCATTTGGAGTGAACTGTGAGAACTTGTGTGAGAAAATTTATTACTAACAATTTTCTTGCAGGTACCATGAATCCTAATAAAGATTTTTGTAAAAGTGTGAACCAATGAATTTCTAAGGTTCAAATGGAGGTGTTGATGGGGCAGTTGACTAGGGTGATGAGATCGGAGTTAGAACCCCTTCATGAGCAGATGAGTAAATTGGAGTAGAGCAGTGGTAGTGGAAAAAAAATAAAAATAGGAAGGGGAATGATTTTGAAGACGATGGGGAAAGTTTGAATTGGGATGGGGAGAGAATAGTACATGGGGGTAGGCATAGGCGAGAGGCTGTGCGTGGAAAATATATGGAGGGCAGTAAGGAGGATGGGAATGTTAGTAGCATTAAGATGAAAATTTCAGCGTTTCATGGGAAATCTGATCCGGAAGCGTATCTGGAATGGGAGAAGCGTGTGGAGTTTGTTTTCGATTGCCATCACTATTCTGATCTTAAAAAAGTGAGGTTGGCAGTGGTTGAGTTTGTAGACTATGCATTAATCTGGTGGGATCAATTAGTGACCACTAAAAGGAGGTGTGGAGAGCCGCCTATCGAGACATGGGAAGAGATGAAACATGTCATGAAGAAGCGTTTTGTTCCTAACCATTATTATCGTGAAATGTACAGGCGTCTACAGACTTTGAGGCAGGGTCCAAGGAGTGTGGAGAATTACTACAAGGAGTTGGAGACCACGATAATCTGGACCAACATCGAGGAGAATAATGAAGCCACAATAGCTCGATTTTTGTGCGGTTTGAATAGAAAAATCCAAGACCAATTGGAACTTCGCCACTGTTTAGATTTGGATGAAATGGTGCAGACGGCCATGAAGGTGGAGCAGCAACTCAAGAGAAGACGGTCTGGATGTTCTCCTTTAGGTGGAGGATCGTTGACTTCTTGGTGTCCGAACATTTCAAAACGGGAGGACAACAAGCCGGTGTCCAAACCAAAATATGAAACCAAATCAAAGGCACCAAAGCAAGTGGTTAAAGGTACATCTGAAACTTTCAATACTCTATCTAGAGATATTAAATGTTTTAGTTGTCAAGGTATTGGCCATATTTATAGTCAATGCCCAAATAAAAAATTAATGATTATTAATGCTTGTGGTGATGTGGAGTCTGAGAGTGATGAGGAAAATTGTGATGGTATACCTGCGTTGGTAGATCCTGATGATGAGGATGGGTTTGGGGCTGTTGTTGGTGAGCTATTGGTGAGTAGGAGAGTGTTACATGCACAACTTAGAGAGGAAGAGGAGAGTCAGAGAGAAAATCTTTTTCATACTCGTTGTTTTGTGAATGGGAAGGTGTGCAGCCTTATTATTGATGGGGATAGTTGTACCAATGTAGCGAGTTGCGAGCTTGTGGAAAAACTGGGGTTGTCTCTCTTGAAGCATCCTCAACCATATAGGTTGCAATGGTTCAATGACTGTGCAGAGGTGAGAGTTAATAGGCGAGTAGTGGTTCCATTTTCTATTGGCAAATATGTTGATGAGGTGTGTGTGACGTAGTCCCTATGCAAGCATGTCATATTTTATTGGGTAGACCATGCCAGTTTGATAGGAGAGTGGTCCATGATGATTTTAAAAATAAATATTCTTTTGTAATGAACAAAGAGACTAGTGTATTGTTGCCTATGACTCCAAATCAAGTATTGGAGGATCAAGTGAAATAGAAAAAGAGAGATGAAGCTGAAAAAAAATTGATCAAAAAAGTGAGATGGCCTTAGAAAAAAATAATGATACAAAAAAAGATGAAAAAAATTGAGCGAAAAGAGGCTGAAAAAAATATATGTATAGCCCAAAAGAGTGAGTTGAAAGATGTTATGAATTCTCAAATTTCACTTGTGTTGATGATTTATAAGGAGGTACTCCTTAACACAAGTGATATAGTCGGAGATCTTCCGAGCGTTGTTGTTTCTCTATTGCAGGAATTCGATGATTTATTTCCGGAGGAGCTACCTCAAGGATTACCACCTTTGAGGGGAATTGAACACCAAATTGACTTGGTACCCGGGAATGCATTGCCGAATCGTCCAGGTTATAGGAGCAATCCTGAGGAAACTAGGAGTTGCAACGACTGGTAAGTGAGCTTTTAGATAAAGGTTTTGTGTGTGAGTCAATGTCACCATGTGTTGTACCTGTGTTGTTAGTACCTAAAAAGGATGGATCTTGGCGTATGTGTGTTGATTGTAGATCTATAAATAACATTACCATCAAGTATAGACATCATATTCCTAGACTAGATGATATGTTAGATGAATTGCATGGTACTTGTGTGTTTAGCGAAATTGATCTTAAAAGTGGTTATCATCAAATTAGGATGAGAGAGGGATACGAATGGAAAACTGCATTTAAAATAAAGTATGGGTTGTATGAATGGATGGTTATGCCTTTTGGTTTGACTAATGCACCTAGTACTTTTATGCGTCTCATGAATCATGTTTTGCATGCGTTTATTGGAAAGTTTGTGGTGGTGTATTTTGATGATATACTAGTATATAGTAAAAACTTGGATGATCATGTCGAACATTTAAGAGTTGTTTTAATCACATTACGTGCTGAACATTTATATGTTAACCTGAAAAAATATGTGTTTTGTACAAACGAACTCGTGTTTCTTGGTTTTTTTGTGAGTGCACAAGGTGTGAGGGTTGATTAAGAGAAGGTAAGTGTCATTCAATATTGACCGACGCCTATATCGATTGGTCAATTTCATAGTTTTCACGGGATTGCGAGTTTTTACAGAGGTTCGTGAAGGATTTTAGCACATTGGCGGCGCCTATGACTGCGGTCATCAAGGAAAACGTTTCATTCCATTGGGGCGAGAAGCAAGAGAAGTCTTTTAATATCATTAAGCAAAAGTTTGTTAATGCTCCTTTACTTGTTTTACCTGATTTTACTAATATGTTTGAAATTGAATGTGATGCATCAGGTGTAGGAATTGGAGGCGTTTTGACGCGAGGGGGAAGGCCAGTGGTGTACGTCAACGAGAAATTGAGTGGAGCGTCTTTGAATTATCCTACCTACGACAAGTAGTTCTATGCATTGGTGAGGGTACTCGAGACATGGCAGCATTACTTGAGACCAAAAGAGTTCGTGATTCACACGAATCATGAGTCCTTGAAGCATCTCAAGGGGTAAAAAAAGTTGAATAAAAGACATGCCAAATGGGTAGCGTTCGTAGAGACTTTTTCTTATGTAATCAAGTAAAAGAAAGGTAAGGAGAATGTAGTGGCGGATGCATTTTCACGAAGGTACGTGCTCTTAACTACTTTAGATTCTAAATTTTTGGGGTTTGAGCATGTGAAAGAGTTTTATGTGAGTGATGTTGATTTTGGTGAGATTTATGCATCATGTATGCGTGGTCCAAAGGATAAAATTTTTTTGCATGATGGCTATTTGTTTAAAGAGGATAAATTGTGCATTCCTAAGACTTCAATTAGGGAGTTACTTGTTAGGGAATCGCATAGTGGTAGTTTAATGGGGAATTTTGGCGTGGCTAAGACATATCAAATTTTTCATGAACATTTTTATTGGCCGCATATGAAGCATGATGTTGAGAGTATGTGTCAGCAGTGTGTGAATTGTAAGAAAACAAAGTCTAGATCACAACCACATGGGTTATATACGCCACTTCCAGTACCTAAAGAACCATGGGTAGATATTTCTATGGATTTTGTTCTTAGGTTACCGAGGTCTAAGAAGGGGAGGGATTTTATTTATGTTATGGTTGATAGGTTTTCAAAAATGGCTCATTTTATTGCATGTCACAAATCATATGATGCTTCGCATGTTGCAGATTTGTTCTTTAATGAGATTGTGAGATTGCATGGCATGGCTAGAAGTATTTTTTCTGATAGGGATACTCGGTTTTTGAGTTACTTTTGGAAAATATTGTGGTATAAACTTGAAACTAAGTTGTTGTTTTTTACTAGTTGTCATCCACAAACTGATGGACAAACTGAGGTAGTTAATCAAACTTTAGGGACATTGTTGCGCTCTATCATTAAAAAAAACTTGAAAAATTGGGAAGATTGTTTGTCATTTATCGAATTTGCTTATAATCATAGTGTGCATTCTACTACGAATTATTCACCTTTTGAAGTTGTTTATGGTTTTAACCCATTGACTCCGTTGGATTTGATGTCATTACCTATGAGTGAAAGGGTTAATATGGATGGGAAGAAGAAAGCTAAGTTTGTGAAGACCTTGCATGAGAAAGTACGTGAGAATATCGAGAAAAAGAATGTGAGTATACCAAGCAAGCGAACAAGGGAAGGAAGAAGGTTGTATTTGAACCCGGTGATTAGGTTTGGTTGCGTCTGAGAAAAGAGAGTTTTTCGGAGAAGAGGCGTTCAAAGTTGTTACCTCGTGGGGATGGTCCTTTTCAAGTCGTGGAGCGAATCAACGATAATGCCTACAAACTATATTTGCCAGGTGAGTATAATTTGAGTACTACATTTAATGTTTCTGACTTATCTTTGTTTGATGTAGGAGACGAACGAGATTTGAGGACAAATCCTTTTCAAGAAGGAAAGGATGATGTGATCATGGATAGCTCGTATGTGGATTAAGCGGCAAGTGGAGTTCGAGATCCTTTGGATTTGCCACGAGGGCCAATAACGAGGAGTCGAGATAAAAAATTCAAGAAGGCACTTCAAAAGCTGATGCTAAATTACCAAGATGGAGTTGGAGCACTCGAGGATCAATTTGGGAGTTGCATATGCGTCCTTGAGGTGTTAGAAGTTAAAAGGAATAAAGAAAATAAGTTTCAGACAGAGACCCTCTCGCCCGAGCGCACTTTGCTGTCGCTCGAGCGAGCTGCATAATAATTTTTTTGGGGCAGAGGACTTCTCGCTCGAGCGCACTTCGTGCTCGCTCGAGCGAGCTTGGGAAATTGCGAGACCAGAAAGTTTCTCGCTCGAGCGCGGGTTGCGTCCGCTCGAGCGAGCGAGTTTTTCAGAAAATTTACACACACTTCAGCGTGTTGTGTGTGTGTGCGGGATTTTGATATTTTGATGTTATTTTTCTATGTTTGAGAGTTTTAATTATATGAGAAAACTTTCTAAATGATATCTTTGATATATTTAGGTTATATTTTGCATTATCTTTTTTTTTTTTTTATAAACTATAAATACTTTTGTTTATTTCATTAATAATAATTCAGATTCAGTTTATACACAAATTATTGAAATTCTCTCTAGAATTTTATTCAAAGCTTTGCTTTGGCTTTTCAAATCAAACTTTTTCCAGTTTAATTACTTGGAAGCGTTTGTCGATTGCTTCTCACTGAAGATTGTCAGATACAAGTTATCTGAAGGTTTTCTTTGGTTTCAATTGTCGTGATTTTTGTTGTTAATCGTACCATCGATTAAAAGAGGTAATCCAAAATTCTATCACTTTTACTTGTTTCATAGATTGGGCAAAACTTTGGATCTTTTGTTTATTGATTAGAGGGTGCGATTCAGATTTGTAATCGTGTTTGTTAATCTTACACATCAAGATTCATATCACGGTTATTATAGATTTTCCTGTACGTGTTGCACTGCACAACTCACGGTATAGGAACGCTAAAACTAGGGGTGAGCATTCGGTCAGAACAAAATCGACCGAACCGAATTACCCAAAATCGAATAAACTGGTTTTTTTTTCGACCAAACCGAACCAACCAAATTTTTCAATAAAAACCGAAAAAAACATAACCGAACTAAAATCAGTTATTTCGGTCACCGATTGAAATAACCGAGATTTTTTGAAAAAAAAATGGTAATAAGAGAAAGATGCATACAGACCGAATCATCTTCCTCAATCCCTTTGAAAAGTAAACTTGCATTTCACCAAACAATCGCATATTCATATATTTTTTAGTATTATTAATATTTTAATCTAAGATATTTTAGAGCACTTCATCCCACTATTGAAATTTTTCTTTAATTCTTTCAAAATAAGTATCGCAAATACAAAAAAAAAAAAAAATCGAAGGAAGAATGAAAGTGTGAGAGCATTTACAACATTAAACCCGTGTTTCCATTTCTCAAAACAAACATAACTAGAATGGAATTCACATGTGTTGCTTTCTTCATAAATCAAGAAATATAATAAATACAAAAAATACCTCACTCTCGCTCAATATTTGAAAAATTGACCAGCATCGCTCAAAAGATTGAGACAACCAAGAGTGACAAAGGAAATGATGAAATCCAAAAAATTAGGGCAAAATGGAGACAGGGTGTAAAATGTAGTTGTTTAACACAAGATAAAGCTTGGTTCATCTAACAAATCGAATTTTATTTTGAAACAAAATCGGTTTATTCGGTTTAACCGAATTTTTATGGAGAAAATCGAAACTGAACCAAATAAACCGAGTTAACCGATTTTTTCAAAAATAAAAAACTGAAATTTCGAACTAATCGAACCGAATTTCCGAATTTTATCGGTTCGGTCGGTTATTTCGGCTTAACCAAATATTTGCTCAACCCTAGCTAAAACTGCATCTCCCCAACTGTAAGATTTTTTTCGATCAATATTCTGGAGTAGTTGTAAAAAAAATCAATCTAGTCGATCCTCCTTGATAATCTGGTAGCATTATTCCTCCGATAATCATCAATGCTACACACCAACTATATTTTACAACATCAACCTCAGAACTATTATCTCCAATATGTGTGGAGATGCAGTGTTCGTATAAAGCGGTTATCGACAAGTGACCACCTTTTGAAATGTAATGCTAATGGCGCAAATCCCAATAAATTGAGGCATATGTGTTGTCATTCTAGCTCCCACTTTGTGTGAAGCATCTATATCAAATACAGGCTTACCATCAACTGGTAAACCCCAAATAATAAAAACATCATGCAATGTGATAGTTGCCTCATCGCATCTAAAATGAAACGTGTGTGTTTCACGTCGGCATCGTTCGACCAGAGCAGTAATCAAATGATTATCATAAACATGAAATCCACATTGCAAAACACCAAAAAATCTCATATGGTGTAAATATGCGTTCACACGGCTATGCAAGTCATTCTCCAGATATAATTTCCAAATCAAGTTGTCTGATCGTTTGGATGGAACAATTTCATCAATAGTTTGCGAAGAAACTACTGATGATATATGTGATGCTTGCAAATACAACACACTCGGATATCTATTGTCGACATTCTGGAAAAAAAAGCGACAATCATCAATCAAAAAAAATTATATATTAACCAATTGGTACAAATTTTTCAAATATTATTACATACTTATCACATAACAAATAAGTTTCATATTAATTAAACTAACAAATAACATATTTTTATAAAATTGAATTACATATTGAAAAATTAAATGAGAGCCAAAAAAATTAAATGGAAGAATTAAAAAATTATTAACACAATAAACTTACCTAAATAAAAAAGGAGTACCGAAAGATTTTAAATGGAATGCGGAATAAATGCAACCCCAAAACTTCGCAAACAGCCGAAAAAAGGAACCAATGTTTCCCAAAGCTTCGTAAACAACAAAAAAAGAAAAAGAACCAAATACTTCGCAAACAACCGAGCAAACAAGAGAAAAAAAGAGCAAATATTTCGCAGACAACTAAACAAAGAAGATGAGGAAATGTTCTGTGAGAAAAAAAAAAAAAAAAAAAAAGAAACCAACATATTTAATACTGAAAAAACATCCCTTCATTAATTCATGCATCACGGACCTGCAAAATAATGCAGGTTCGTGATGCATGATGCCAAAGCAGCGTCCGCTGCTTGTATCAACGGACCTTGCCTTTCGCAGGTACCTCATCGCATTATTTGTACAATTAATTTTTTTTTAAATTAAATTTAAAAAAAACCTTAAAAATTCGTATGAAAAGAGAACGGTCTATTAATTCCATGCGTATTTAAATATTGAGCACTTACATCACCATATTTTCAAATGTTGAATTTGAATATTCATACCTCTCGTATCACCGTATGAGTTTTTAAGGGTATTTGTGTTCAAAATTTGAAAACACAAAGATTTAATAGTTATAAGGAGTTTTCAAAAATATCGTAATTTCACAGGGTAATGTATGCAATTAGCCCAAAATAAAATATTATTCTGATTTCTTCAAAAACAAAAAATACCATTCTAATTTGAGTACGTACATCATATTAAAATTTTCCACTAATAAAATTTAGACATGGTATTTTGTAAACAATTTTGTCACGTCGAGTGATGAAATTATTTTTTAACTTAAAAGTATAGATAAATATTTAAAAAATATTTATCTATATTATATTTAATATTTGACACAAAAATAGCAGCGTATAATGTTATGAAATTCCAAAAAACCCCTCTTTTGTTTTGTACAACAAACTTTAATCAAAAATAGTATACTCGAAAATTTTAATTTAACACGTCCAAGTAAGCCAAAAAATGTATTATTTTAAAGACTATTAATTCATTGAGTAAAGCGATTTTCCTATAAATGTACTTGCAGACACCCGCCCGAATGTCGTGAAATCTGGACAATTTCATATTATGACGAATCTAACATCAAGAAACATAATACGTACTGAAACAAAGCCAAAATCAGGTTACAAGAACAAGTTCATCTACCGTGAAGGCTTGAAAGTTTTAAACAGCACAACATAACGCCCATATTAGATTAATGTCATTCCTTGCCTAAATTCTTCAATGGTCTTTGTAGCAAGCGTAAGAACATCAAGAAAAGAACTGTATGACGCACGGCGAAACCTCGCTTCAACTGCCTCGATTCGAAATGCCTGTGCACAAAATGAAGAAGGATGTAATAGGCCTTCTGAATGCAAACTTCTTCCAGTGAGAAAATGTCGAAAAAAAGAAGTCAAAAAAGAAGAAAATTTATCTTCTGTGTGACCTTTGGAGTTGGGAGTCAATTATGTTTATGCACGAGATCCACAAAGACTCCATACTTGAGCCACATGCATCTTACATAAAATTTTCAAGTGTACACATCAAGATGCACACTGTCACCAATCTTCAAACAATTATTTACTAAATCATGTCCAGATGTCCTCGTGTACATATTTTTCGCCCATTATAGCGCACACATATCGTGCCATAGAGCACACAAATTAAACAACTAAGACCGTACTTCGTAACATTGAAAGAGCTGTGAAAAGAAGAGGCATCACATAGAGGAAAGAAACTTACACCGAAAGCTTCCCGGCCCATTGGAAACTAACATATGTCTTTTCACCTTGTCGGGTTGTAACTGTTATCACAAGCAACTAATCGTCTCACTCTGAATATATTTAAAGTTTGAACATAGATTTCGAAGCAGGGATGACATGCAATGTTACCTCCTTATCAACTGTCAATGCAGTATAGACGATTCGAGCAATTTCTTCAGACCCATAATCTACCTACAAATTGCTGAAAACAAATCTTCAAGTTAATTTACAATCACGATGCACAGTACTTCATGTATTGGTGTTTTGGATAATAAACATTAGGTTCTTTCGTCACATAGTCACAACATTTGAGGCAGGTGGTCTGCATGACTCGACGTACATAATATTACCATTCAAAGGATACAATTAAAACAGAAAATTAATAAGAGTGTAATAATAAGATAAATATTTATAATTAAAACAGTGGACTAACTAATCAACTCAAAAGCAAAAGGCATGCATCTTTGAGCTAATATTAGCTCATTTCCCGGTTGGGATGTTCTGTCAATGCAAGATGCTTTCTTTGATCCACTGTAAAGACTACGGGACCAAAAAGCCTTAATCCTTGGCTTTGGTCTAAATACAAGGTTGAAATACACACTTAAAGCGGAGCGGTCATTTTTCTACATAAATAAACAGTAAAAAATAATGCGTGAATGTTTGGAATATATCTTTGTTTATATATAAACACGACTGAGGGCCGGTGGACTTAGTGGACTCACAAATACAAGTTTTTCACCTAATTTCCAAATCCCACATAATCGAACTTTTCCGAACATATGAAATGCCGACTTTGAATATTGAAAATTTTGGTAGAAGTACCAAAATATTCATCAAATTACACTCAAAGAACACATTTCCGCAGTCTTAAGTAAATGAATCTCCCATTATTTACACATGAAGCTCCCAAAAAAATATAACTGGATGCTCAGCAGATGTCATATCAGAAATTTCATACAGAACTGAAGGTGACCTTCCAAAATAAAAACTTCTTTAGTTCAAAATGAAAATACAGATACACAGAGCACACACAAGGTTAAGAAAACTGACCAGCTAAATTCCCATTTGCTTGGAGAGTTAGATGCTATTGTTTCCATATCTCAATGAAAAATGAATTTGGCAATTGAATGAGACGTTTCAACTTATATATGCTTCCTCTTCTCAAGCTCTGCCAGCGGATTAGGTAAATGTTGGCAGAATTAAATCAATAGCAAAACAATGAAAGAGAGATTGTTAGATTCACCAAATTTAACATCTGTTGGTTCATTGGATGTATCCAGCCCTAACTTTTTGTGAGATTGCGTGAAATCTTTCTAATCAAATTTTAGGACGCGATTATTGTTTCAATTGAGTCAAAACAAATATTAACTGTTCTATAAAAAAAGATTCAAATGTATTCTAAATACAAATTAATTCCTCAACTAAAACTTTCAACTCACCATCACTTATAAATTTGGGCAAAAACTCCTATGAGACGGTCTTAAGGGTCTCTTTTTTGAAACGGGTCTCTTATATGGGTTATTCATTAAAAAATATTACATTTTATGTCAAAAGTATTACTTATTATTATAAATATGGGTAGGGTTGACCCGTCTCACGAATGAGACCGTCTCACAGGAGTATTACTCATAAATAAGATCATCAACCAATAAAACGGTCACTTTAGATTTAGAAAGTTTGGGAGAGTTCTCGATTTTTCATTCACAAACTGAAATTTGATTCCTAAAAATTCTCTGAAACGCTTCCAAAATAAGTTAGGCTTGTTTTCAGTGCTTTTGTTTAAAAAAAACAGACGAGCTTTTGACTCTAGGATAAATGTTTAAAAAGTGATTTTATTAGACCCCATTTGGTTTCAAAACCCATATCAGAAAAGCACTTTTTTTATTTGTTAACAATGTGTTTGAGTGGTCATTTAAAGTGTTTAAAAAAGCACTTTTTAATTTAAGTCAAAATTAGAGCTTTTTCAAAAACTAAAAATTGTAGCTTAAAAAAGCATTTTTTTAAAAAAAATATATCTATCAAATCCAAACGGGCCATTAAATTGTCAAATATTTAAAAACAAAATTCCAAAAAATCTAGAAATCCCAGCATTAAAAAAAATCAAGTGCTTTTTTAAAATACTTTAAAACCAAACACAACAATTTTAATAAAATTTTTGTTTTTTAAATGTGCTTTTATCTTCTCCTCTTCTCTTCTCAAACCAAACAGCTCTAATTCATAGTAAATGTTTTGAATAAAATTGTGTGAACTCGTAACAGCATATAAAGAGATGGTCGAAAACTCGAAATCATGTATCATATATAAAACATTTTTCATAACTTACATAAAGTGTTAGACATGGTGGCCTTAACATTTATAATAAGGGTAGGTGGCAAATTGATTGTCAAAATTTGCCACCCGTTGAATCAGAACAAACAGGTGGATGGCAAATGGCAGTATGTAGACAAAGGTGGCAGAGGAAAAACAAATTCAACTTAGAATTTATTTTGTTCTATTTACACTGAGGAGGAGCTCTATAAATAGAGCCCTCCGTTCAGCATTTCAGGTATCACATTCTCAAGCAAATCATCCGAGCTTGAGTTTCTTATTTCTCCTAAATATTTCTATATATATTTGTGAGATAGGTTTTTTGCTGTATTAAGAGAGTGAGTGTCTCTTTGGAAACACAGAGAGAGGTTGTAATTCTCCAAATATTATAGTGGAATCTTTTGATCTTGCACGTTGTTTTTACCCTAATAATTTTGGGGGTTTTTCACGTAAATCTTGGTGTCTATTTTATTCTTCAATTTCCATAGTTTCTATCTCGTGGTGCCGCACCTGGGACCAACAAGTGGTATCAGAGCCTTGGCATAAAATTTCTTAAAATTTTGAGTATGCTCTGTGGTTGCAGTTGTGACTGATCTGAAAGAGTGGGTGCCCGGTTAGCCAACTTGTGGCTAAGGGCTTTTATGACTCTATGTAAAACAATATTTTGTTTAATATAATTTACACTTTTATAATGGCATTGACTTTATCTTTCTTCATATTGTTATATTATGATATACTATTGTTGTTTTGATAAAGACCTTGAATATACTATAGTGTATGTAAGATGTGGTAGCACATGGGGATGGCTATCATGAAACACATCTTATAGTCACTGTATATTCTAAACTGTTCCTAGTCAATTGAGCCGTCTGCAAATAAGGATAAGGATCGCTCGAGATTGAGACTAGCATTTGCGATGCCGAGTACCACGTTTCATTGGTATGGAACATAGAGATGTTCAAAGCATGCAAATGGATATTCATATGATGAATGATCGAACTACCCTATTCGGACTTTCCAAGTGGTTATCACTTATCGAGTGGATAAAGTCCGCGGTTTTGGTTGTACACCATTAGTCCTTATTACTTGAAACATCATTGAGACTCTATATGCTAGTACTGTACTTTGACTCGTTTAACGACTCTATTGGGGTCATCAGGTGTCGGGATTGGGTACAGTTACAACACATATAGGAGTTGATGCTTTGTTGTCAAGGATTCACCACATACTTGCGAGTGTGGATATCCTATGCGATCTGAGGAGATATTAGTGTGACGAATCTCTGGCCAGAGTACATGATGTGTTTTAGGTTAATGGGTTATCCTAGTAACACATGCGATGTCACTAATAGATCTCCAAGATGTTATGCATAGTTATCGAATCTCGAACGACTCTCGATATACCAATGGTTGTTGATTCGATCGGGATATTTGATTGAAGGGACCGTACTGTACGCTAAACAAAATCTACTGGTTCTTGCAGGCACTATCAGTAATACCTAGGGAATCATGGGGCGATGTTGCTAGGCTCTCTTACCATGATTCGATGGGTAAGTCGGAAATTGTTGTTCCGAGTCACAAAGAGTTGTGAGCCCACGGCTAGCTGTATTCCTGAACCATTGAGGGTTACACAAGTAATGGATTACTAAAACCCCGTAGAGATAGTTAAATTTAAAGAGTTAAATTTAATGAAAGAGAAGTTGGACTTCTTAACTAAAGGGAGTGGGATTTCCTAAAATGACATAGGGATGGGCATTTTTGGAAATCACTGAATTCGGATTCAGAAAAATTATCTTGATTTTAAAAGATGCAGAAATGGTTTCTGTGCACATTGGTGAAATCAGTTTATCAATCGGAGTCACGATGAATTTTATATTAATTTCTAAAACAACGGGCTTGGCTTGTTGGGCTTAAGTTATGGATTGTGGGCTTTAAGGAGTTAGAGTCCTGATACAATTATAACTAGAAATTATCTATAAATATATGTGCAGTGTTCGAAAATTGCATGCAATTCATTATTAGAATTTTCTAAAAACGTACAAAATATTTCAAGAGGATTTTCGAAATCTTCTGTCCCTTTCGGAGAAAATTCGGCTTGTGATTTTTATGAAAAATTACAATCTAAATTAACAGATCATATCTGTTTATTCTCTACGCAAACTTCTGATTGATTTCTAGTGCAGTCAATCAGAGGGTTTTGTTTTCTATTCGTGGACCTGATTGAAGAAACGTTCGTTCATCAGTTCCGGGGATATACAACAAGAGCAGATTAAATTCTGTTGGTGTCCATAATCTCGCTTCGAGATTTTAAGGTAAAATATTTAATAGTGATTATTTGTTTTACTTACACAAATTTAATCGTGAAAGTTTTGATACCCAGATATGGAATCGTTCCATATTAATAAAATAAATTTTTAAACTTCCGCTGCACCGGGTATCAATTTTAATTGATCTGAACACAGTTTTCCAACAGTGGTATCAAAGCCAGGTTGCTCAGATCAAACGATTAAATTAATCGATTGTACAAAATTTTTAAGCCTCGGTTTTTGAAACAAAACAAATTTTGAAAAATCAAAATTTTGACGGGCAAAACACGGGCAGCAACTGTCGCTGCCCAGCTCGAGCCCCGGTCGGGGCACGGACTGCCCGGGATTGTCCCGGGCAGCCCGGAAAATTAAAATTTTATTTTTTAAAAAATTTTGAATTTTTGAAATTCTAGTGTTTGATCCGATCGAAAATTGTTTTTGATTAGATCACGAGGCATCGGATCGAATTGTTCGAGTCCGAAATTTTTAAAATTGATTTTTGGATAATTTTGAATTTTTGAAAAATTTATAAATTTTATCCGTTAAATTAGATTTTATAAAATTAATTATTTTGGTACAATTGATGATAAGATATGATCCTATGGATGAATAAGATAAAATATGATTTTATCTTTAAATTATGATGCCTTTGCATGTTTATCCAATTATTTAATTATTGAATTAATTAATGGATAAAGGATGATCGATTGCCATGTCCAATGTTTTAGGTGTATGTTAGGTGATTTACATTTGTCTTATTGTTGTTGGTGTTTATTAATGGGCTTGGTTTATAGCCCAATATGATTGTCATATGTAATAAAAGTGGGCCTGGTTTATGGCCCGTTCCCACCCCTAAAAATGTATCCCATATTTGTCATCGAAATTTATTGTAAATTTATTAGACTTAGTGGGAGACAAAGATTTGAAGAAATGGTGGGCCCAACAGAAAATGAAGACCGAAGAAATGTAAATTGGAAGCACAATGAAATAAGATTGCATTGCATACTTGCATATCACCTAGGATTGGACTTAGACTCGTGATTGGCAACCACGGGTCGATTAGTTAATGGGATCGATCATCCTTAAATAATATATGATATTATTGATGTATGCATGTTTAGACTAAATTGTATGAATCCCGCAAGCATACATAAATTGCATGATGAGACAAATTTTCAAAATTAAAAATCCCTCATTTTAAATATGATTTAAAATTGATATCAAGATTAATAAAAAGGGAATTTAAATATTGTTTAAATATTCCTACCTTCCATCAACGATCAATGTATGAGATGCTACCCGCGGATACGGTCCGGCTCATATTATTGGGGGGACCCGTTCATCGGAAAGCTGTACATTGGATCGACACATGTTGTAAGTTGGGTGGAACTCCCATGGGATTGGCTTATATTATTGGGGATCCACATGGCGACCGTCCATCACAACTTAATATTGATGGGTTATCTTGACATGTCACAATAAACGGCGTCATATTATTGGGCCCTTATTGGACATGAGGTAAAAACGTGGAGGTTTCTTTGGAAGCAATTGGGCTCTACCTTTTGAAAATTATGGTTGGCTGATATTATTCGGGACTATAGTTTGTCAATTAGACTCCATGTTCCCACTAAAGAAAATGTTTCTCGTTTTCACTAGAGGGTGGTGAAATCGTCAAAATAGTGGGAGTGTGATTCATAAAATAAAATTTGCCATATTTTATGTCTTAGTAAATTATTAAACAAATCATTGATTATTGTCTGTTTCCTTTTCAGTATACTATTACAATGACTTCTCGCAATCCAATGTTTTCAATTCTCAAACAAAACAAATTGACTGGCGCAAACTATACGGAATGGTTCCGTAAGTTGAAAATTATTCTTACTTCGGAAAAAGCTTTCTACGTGTTAGAAAAGCCGCCTCCGAAGGAAGCCCCGGCTAATACAAGTCCGGAAGAGTTGGCCAAACTTGATTTATGGTGGGACCATGATATCAAGGCCAAATGCTACATGCAGGCTTCGATGTCTGATGAGCTTCAAAGGAGATTCGAGGATACCGTGAATGCTGCTGACATTCACAAGAACCTCAAGGAACTCTTTGGAGCTCAGTCAAGGTCGGAGAGGTATGCCACCGTCAGAGAGCTCATGACGAGCCGCATGCGAGATGGGACTTCGGTCCGTGAGCATGGGGTGCGCATGATTGGGCTCATTGAAAAGTTGGTAACACTCGACTTGACTTTGGAGCATGAACTTAGCGCGGACTTGTTGCTTCTATCACTTCCTTCATCGTTTGACGGTTTTGTGATGAACTTCAATATGAACAAGATAGAGGCCACCCTTGAAGAGATGGTCAGTATGCTTGTCACATATGAAGCCACACTAAAGAAGGATAAACCGGTACTCTTGGTTGGCTCCTCATCTAACTCTAAGAAAGGACCAAGTGGAAAGGGTAAGAAACGTTCTGCCCCGCCCAAGAAGATTGTACCAAATAAGAAGGGAAAGGCCAAGGCTTCAATTGGAATAAAAGATGAAAATGTTTGCCACTACTGCAAGAAACCCGGTCATTGGAAACGTAACTGCAAGGAATACCTCGAACAGTTGCGAACTGCAAAGGGTATGTTTTACATTGAAATAAATGTTTCGCTTAATACTTCTTCTTGGGTATTGGATACCGGATGTGGATCTCACATTTGCAATGATTTGCAGGTGATGACAAGAAGTCGTAAGCTAAGGATGGGTGAGACCCAGCTAAGGCTCGGGAATGGTTCTAGAGTCGAAGCCAAAGCTATAGGAGACATTTATTTAGTTTTGCAGAACAATTTTAAGTTATTTTTGAGAGATGTTTTATATGTTCCGGATTTGGTCAAAAACATTATATCTATTTTTATGCTTGATAGAGATGGTTTTTCTTGCAATTTTGTGAATGGGATTTGCAATATTTACAAGAATGAATGTTTGATTGGAAATGAACAACTTAAAAACGATCTATATAGCTTAAAATTAAAAGACGTTTCAATTAATTATTTTGATAAACCGGTAACAACAATTAAAAGGAAGGGCGATAGTCAAAACCCGGCAAACCTTTGGCATGCTAGGCTAGGTCATATTTCCTCAAGGAGGATGAACAAGCTAGTGGGAGAGGGCATGTTTGATATGTCTGATATTAACTCTCTACCTACTTGTGAGTCCTGCCTAAAGGGAAAAATGACTAAATCTCCTTTCAAAGGGAAACCTGAGCGTAGTCAAAATCTGTTGGATTTGATCCATACAGATGTTTGCGGTCCATTTAGGATTGGTACTAAATGTGGCAACACCTACTTCATTACCTTTACTGATGATCATTCTAGGTATGGGTATTTATATTTAATGAAATATAAGTCTGAAGCATTTGAAAAGTTCAAAGAATTCAAGGCTGAATTAGAAAACAAACTAGGTAAAAGTATTAAGGCACTTCGATCGGATCGAGGTGGAGAATACTTAAGTACCGAGTTTTTGGACTATCTAAAAGAGAATGGGATTCTCTCTCAGTGGACTCCTCCTATGACACCTCAGCTTAATGGTGTTTCGGAGCGTCGCAATCGAACTTTGTTGGACATGGTTCGATCTATGATGAGCTTCACTGAGCTCCCACCTTCATTTTGGGGCTACGCGCTTGAAATGGCGGTATTGTTGTTAAACAACGTCCACACTAAAGCAGTAAATAAAACACCATACGAGTTATGGAATGGCAAAGCTCCTAAGTATTCGTACTTGAGGATTTGGGGATGTCCTGCTTACGTGAAGCAGACAGTGGAAGATAAGTTGGATAGTCAATCCACTTTATGTTATTTTGTAGGGTATCCGAAGAATTCAATCGGATATTATTTCTATCATCCTGCTGAAACAAAAGTGTTTGTTTCAAGGAATGCCACCTTCTTGGAGAAGGAGTTCTTATTGGATAAGAAAGGCAAGATGATGTAACTCGAAGAAATTCGAGAAGAATCCGAGATACAAAATAGTGATCCTACACGTCAAGAATCATCACAAGACACGCCTATTACTAGGAGATCCGAGAGGACTTCTAGACCTCCTATTAGATATGGTCTTCTTCTTGAAGGGGATCAAAGTGAACCCGACATTGGATGTGATCCAAGAAACTTTAAGGAAGCAATTTCTGATGCGGATTCGAATTTATGGCTTGAAGCTATGCAATCGGAAATAAACTCGATGCATTCTAACCAAGTTTGGTCTTTAGTAGATCCTCCCGATGGAATTGTTCCAATTGGGTGCAAATGGATCTACAAGAGAAAGCTTGGGCCTGATGGAAATGTATTGACCTACAAGGCACGATTGATGGCAAAAGGTTATAATCAAAGACAAGGAGTTGACTATGATGAAACCTTTTCACCAGTCGCAATGTTCAAGTCCATAAGAATCCTTATTGCCATAGCAGCATGGTATGACTATGAGATATGGCATATGGATGTAAAGACTGCATTTCTTAATGGAAACATTAAGGAAGAGATCTATATGATGCAGCCTGAGGGATACACATCCATGGGAAGCGAGCATAAGGTATGCAAGCTTCAGAGATCAATCTATGGTCTCAAATAAGCATCAAGAAGTTGGAACCAGAAATTTGATGAAACGATAAAGGATTTTGGTTTCATCAAGAACCCGGAGGAACCATGCGTGTACAAGAAAGTATTTAAGAATACGGTAACATTCTTAGTACTTTATGTTGATGACATCCTAATCATGGGGAATGATGTAGGGATGTTGCAGTCAACAAAGATATGGTTATCAGGTAGATTCTCGATGAAGGATTTAGGTGAGGCATCCTATATTCTAGGAATTCAGATCTATAGAGATAGATCTAAAAGAATGATAGGACTCACTCAATCAACCTACATCGACACCATATTGAAAAGGTTTTCTATGGATGAGTCCAAGAGAGGACATCTACCTATGTGTCATGGAGTTTCTCTATCCAAGTCTATGTGTCCCAAGACTGACGAAGAGATAGAGAAGATGACACACGTGCCATATGCGTCAGCCATAGGTAGTATCATGTATGGGATGATATCTACCAGACCGGATGTGGCCTATGCTCTGAGCGTCACGAGCAGATACCAAGCCAATCCCGGTCAAATGCATTGGAAAGCCGTGAAGGATATTCTTAAGTACTTGCGAAGGACTAAGAATTTATTCATGGTTTATGGAGGGAGAGAATTGAAGTTGGAAGGCTATACCGACTCTAGCTTCCAATGTGACGTGGATGACTCGAAATCAACCTCTGGATTTGTATTCGTGCTCAATGGCGGTGCTGTCTCTTGGAAGAGTTCCAAGCAGGACACCACAGCGGATTCCACCACTGAGGCAGAATACATTGCAGCATCAGCTGCTGCTAAAGAGGCGGTTTGGATAAGGAAATTCATCCAAGAGTTGGGTGTAATTCTTGAAGCTGTTGGTCCAGTCCCGGTGTACTGTGACAACACGGGTGCCGTTGCTCAGGCAAAGGAGCCAAGGTCTCATCAGAAGTCCAAACACGTACTGAGGAAATACCACATCATCCGGGAGATTGTGGAAAGAGGAGACATCAGTGTCGAGAGAGTGGCCTCTACAGACAATATCGCTGATCCGCTTACTAAGCCCTTGCCAGGACCATTGTTTGACAAACATCGCGAAGCAATGGCATTACGTAGTATGACTAGTTGGCTTTAAAGCAAGTGGGAGATTGAAAGAATGGGCCCGGTTAGCCAACTTGTGGCTAAGGGCTTTTATGACTCTATGTAAAACAATCTTTTGTTTAATATAATTTACACTTTTATAATGGCATTGACTTTATCTTTCTTCATATTGTTATATTATGATATACTATTGTTGTTTTGATAAAGACCTTGAATATACTATAGTGTATGTAAGATGTGGTAGCACATGGGGATGACTATCATGAAACACATCTTATAGTTACTGTATATTCTAAATTGTTCCTAGTCAATTGAGTCGTCCGCAAATAAGGATAAGGATCGCTCGAGATTGAGACTAGCATTTGCGATGCCGAGTACCACGTTTCATTGGTATGGAACATAGAGATGTTCAAAGCATGCAAATGGATATTCATATGATGAATGATCGAACTACCCTATTCGGACTTTCCAAGTGGTTATCACTTATCGAGTGGATAAAGTTCGCGGTTTTGGTTGTACACCATTAGTCCTTATTACTTGAAACATCATTGAGACTCTATATGCTAGTACTGTACTTTGACTCGTTTACCGACTCTATTGGGGTCATCAGGTATCGGGATTGGGTACAGTTACGACACATATAGGAGTCGATGCTTTGTTGTCAAGGATTCACCACATACTTGAGAGTGTGGATATCCTATGCGATCTGAGGAGATATTAGTGTGACGAATCTCTGGCCAGAGTACATGATGTGTTTTAGGTTAATGGGTTATCCTAGTAACACATGCGATGTCACTAATAGATCTCCAAGATGTTATGCATAGTTATCGAATTTCGAACGACTCTCGATATACCAATGGTTGTTGATTCGATCGGGATATTTGATTGAAGGGACCGTACTGTACGCTAACCAAAATCTACTGGTTCTTGCAGGCACTATCAGTAATACCTAGGGAATCATGGGACGATATTTCTAGGCGCTCTTACCATGATTCGATGGGTAAGTCGGAAATTTTTGTTCCGAGTCACAAGGAGTTGTGAGCCCACGGCTAGCTGTATTCCTGAACCATTGAGGGTTACACAAGTAATGGATTACTAAAACCCCGTAGAGATAGTTAAATTTAAAGAGTTAAATTTAATGAAAGAGAAGATGGACTTCTTAACTAAAGGGAGTGGGATTTCCTAAAATGACATAGGGATGGGCATTTTTGGAAATCACTGAATTCGGATTCAGAAAAATTATCTTGACTTTAAAAGATGCAGAAATGGTTTCTGTGCACATTGGTGAAATCAGTTTATCAATCGGAGTCGCGATGAATTTTATATTAATTTCTATAACAACGGGCTTGGCTTGTTGGGCTTAAGTTATGGATTGTGGGCTTTAAGAAGTTAGAGTCCTGATACAATTATAACTAGAAATTATCTATAAATATATGTGCAGTGTTCGAAAATTGCATGCAATTCATTATTAGAATTTTCTAAAAACACTACAAAATATTTCGAGGATTTTCGAAATCTTCTGTCCCTTTCGGAGAAAATTCGGCTTGTGATTTTTATGAAAAATTACAATCTGAATTAACAGATCATATCTGTTTATTCTCTACGCAAACTTCTGATTGATTTCTAGTGCAGTCAATCAGAGGGTTTTGTTTTCTATTCGTGGACCTGATAGAAGAAACGTTCGTTCATCAGTTCCGGGGATATACAACAAGAGCAGATTAAATTCTGTTGGTGTCCATAATCTCGCTTCGAGATTTTAAGGTAAAATATTTAATAGTGATTATTTGTTTTACTTACACAAATTTAATCGTGAAAGTTTTGATACCCAGATATGGAATCGTTCCATATTAATAAAATAAATTTTTAAACTTTCGCTGCACCGTGTATCAATTCTAATTGATCTGAACACAGTTTTCCAACATGATCTTCCACATCAGAAAAGATTTTTTGAATATTTTATAAGGCAAGATTCTTGTAGTCAAGATGACGGCAAAATACGAGATAGAAAAGTTCAATGAGAGCAATTTTTTTCTGTAGAAATTGAAGGTGCAAGAAATTCTAACAAAGGAGCGTTGCTTGGCAGCTATTGGAGATAGATCGGCGGAGATAATGGATGATCAAAAGTGGAATGAGATGAATCACAATGTTGTTGCCAACTTGCACTTGGCTATAGCAGATGAAGTATTGTCAAATATCTCTGAAATAAAAATTGAAAAAGTTATTTGGGATACTCTGGAAAAATTGTACGAGGTCAAGTCACTGCACAACAAAATTTTCCTAAAGAGAAAGCTTTATACTCTTCGGATGGCGGAATCCTCATCGATGACCAACCATATCAACAAATTGAATACTCTATTTTCCCGGCTCAACTCTATGAGGCTTAAAATAGAGGAAAAAGAATGTGCAGAGCTTCTACTTCAGAGTCTACCAGATTCATATGATCAGCTCATCATCAGCATTACCAACAATGTTCTTTCGGATAATTTATATTTTGACGACGTTTTAACTGCGGTTCTTGGAGAAGAGAGTCGTCGCAAGAACAAGGAGGATAGGTTGGAAACTTTGAAGCAAGCAGAGGCTTTACCGATGACCAGAGGAAGATTGACGGAGCGTGACCTAGTGGGAGTCACAGATATGGTAGATCCAAGTCAAAAAATAAGAAGAAAACTATTTACTGCTTTAAATGTGGCGGTAAAGGGAACTTCAAGAGAGAGTGTATGAAGAGCATCGAAAAGGGATCTCAAGAAAATGTGGCCATTACTTCAGGTGGTGGTGAAATATTATTCAGCGAAGCAGCAACAGTTGCGGAAGGCAGACATAAATTTTGTGATGCATGGATTATGGATTCAGGAGCGACGTGGCACATGACGTCAAAGAGAGAATGGTTCGATCAGTATGAACCAATCTCATGAGGATCTGTATTCATGGGAAATGATCATGCCTTGGAAATTGCTGGGGTTGGTACCATCAAATTAAAATGTTTGATGGCACTATTCGCACCATACAGGAGGAAATGTGAAGGGCCTGACAAATAATTTTTTGTCTTTTGGGCAATTGGATGATATTGGGTGCAAAACTCGTGTCGAGAATGGGATCATAAAAATTGTGAAAGGCGCGCTTGTGGTTATGAAGGCGGAAAAGATTGCTGCAAATCTATATGTACTTTTGGGAGAAACACACAGAGAGGAGGATGTTAGTGAGTCTAATGGCTCAGCAAGTATAAACAGTGTAATAACAAGGGTTTGAAAATACCTACAGTAATACTCAAAGTACTGTACATAATATACTTTGCAACTTAAACTGAAAATATGCATGATACAAGAGAATGAGACAACCTGTAAATAATGAACTCACGACAACTCACGCTATGAGACTTTTGAACTTTCCAAACTTAACATGAAACTGAACTTGAAACTGAAACACGATACTTTCATAAACTTTCCTTAAACTTTACTTTCTTTTCTGAGAACTTAGTTCATTGATTGTGACACTTTCTTTAATATTTTGATCGATCATGGCTGCAGTGCACTATGCCGGCAAGGAAGTCAAGATTTCTCTCAACCCCTCATTGCCCCTCTGTGGTAAGGAAACCGAGATTTCTCCCAGCCCCTCCTTACACGTCTGATTTGGTAAGAAAACCAAGATTTCTCTCGGCCCCTCCTTACACGTCTGATTGGTAAGGAAACCAAAATTTCTCCCGGCCCCTCCTTACATGTCTGGGTGGTAGGGAAACCAAGATTTCTCCCGGCCCCTCCCTACACGTCTAAGTCACAAATTAATTCACTTTCATTCAATACTTTTCTTTGTTGACTTGGAACTTTAACCTTTCTTGAGATGCAAAAGAAATACTTCAACTTGCTTTAACTTTACTCAACTCGAAGACGAGAACTCACGCACACGAATATGCAACTTTAGGGAATGAAAACCCAACTCGAAATGAGAATATTAGGTGAGTGAGTGGCTGCCATTAAGTGCACTACCCAAACTTTAAGTCCAATTCTTACAAACAAGGCATAACCCGAGCAATCAAACCGAAAAGTCCATAACTTAATCTTACCTTAACCTAATTCGACCCCGCTCAAACCGACACTCTTCATACACTACAAAAAACCCTTTGAACCAGATTGTATCCTCATTTGACAGCCTATGCAACCTGAACACAAATCCAATCCGGAAAGCCCACTTTTGCTCACAAAATTCTGCACCGATACCTAAACTTCAAAAATCCATAACTTGTTGAAATCTTATCTGAAACGAGCCCATTTTATACCGACGCAACCAAAACATCAAGAACTTGACCTAGGACCAGCCCTAGACACGACCAGACCAGGTTTAATACCTCCCCTGCCCCGGAACAGTAACCCCCTGCTCAATGAGACCACACCCAACTTACTTCTAACACAATGTTTCAACCCCATAACCCCTTTTTCCTTAATCCTACTCCGTACCAATCCACCAAACACCTTAATTAACATCACTTAGGACTTATCCCAAGCATTTAGGCAACCCTCAACTCCAGCCCACTCCACAATTTCGAAATCAACAAGATTAAGCACCAAACGTGCCTTGATCCTTGTTCAATCAATGCAACCAATTGCCAAACAACATAATGCATTAATCATACATTCAAAACAGCCCTAATATCATGAAAATTTCGAAATATATACAGGGAATATTTCTGAAAATTTCGAAAATCATATATGCAATCAAAACACCCCATTCTTTCCATCACAATGCATAATGCAACTCCTTAAAACTTGTAGCACTTCCAAATTTCGAAAATCCCCCAAGAACCCTACTGAAAATTGTCAAAATTTCGAACCCTATATGCATACATTAAAAAGCATTTCGAAAATATTAAAGGGAATAAGAACAAGAGCATAACTAGCTTGAATGAGAGCCCAAGAAAAGTCTACACTTGCCTTTCAACCTTTAATACCCAAAAATCGAAAATAAAGGGAAATGAAGGGGCTGGACTCTTGCCCAACAACGAGCTACACCTCCCTTGGAGGTCCTCCGGCGACGTCAGCGAAGGTGGAGGGCGGCGGCGGCAGCTATGGCTTGAGGGAGGAGAGGCCGAAATGCTTGGAGGGGAAATGGGAGGGGATCGGCTAAGGGGGGGTTTCTTGGGGGCTAGGGTTTCAAAATATTTTAATTTGTGTTTTAAAAGCAGAGAGTGTGTAGTGTGTACATGTGTAAGTAAGTATAGGTGTAAGTAATTAAAAGTAGGTGTGTGTGTACTTTTAAAAGTACAACTTATAGTACAACTCGTACAATTTTTACCTTCTAACTTACACTAATAAAAATCCCTAAGTTTAAAAACCCCAAATTAATAATATTAAATTGAGTTTTTACTAATCCGGGTTTATGAAAATTCTAATTTTTGAAAAAGTCAAAGAATAAGCCCAATATTGCAATACTAAAGAAAATGATTTCTGATACCCGAAAACTTCTAACTTTTGAATTCTCATCTAATTTCTTCTTACCTACCTACTAAACTTTCAAAAATAGAAATTCTTGGAATCTACCGCCAAAAATCCACCATCGCCAAACGCCGGAACCGGAAGCCATTGTCTCAAAAATTTTCAATAAAATAAATAACTTAAAATATTGGTGCACTTAAACTTTAAAGGAAAATTAAGCAATTAATTCCAAGCAATTAAAATCATAATTATTAAATAGAATTTTTTTTAGGCATGGAATTTAAATTATGAAATTCTAGGTGCTACATTATACCTTGCCATTCTTTCTAAATAATCATTTAACAATTTTTTCAAAATTCAACCTGACGGCATAACGTCTAAAAATCGAGTATTTCCAAAATTCTCAACACCAATATTATCACAATTCCCCCACAATATCATCATCAAAATCATCTCTAATTTTCGAAAATCATCATCCATAAATTCCAAAAATTCTAAAAATTCTTCGAAAATCAAAAACATGTTCAAACGATGGTATTTTCTCAAACCGTCTTGGATATATCATCTCTATTATATCAAGAACATATTTATACCATCAAAACTCGAATCCAACAATATCCCAAAAATTATAACTTGGTAGAATTTAATCATACTTACGTAGAAATGTAGCCCTTGTTGCGAGGATCCCAAAACCGTACTCGGATCGAAATTCTACCAGTTGATTTTCTTGGATCGAAGCTTGAAAAGCTTGAGAAGCCTTGGCTATGGCTTTCTCTCTCTCTCTCTCTCTCTCTCTCTCTCTCTCTCTCTCTCTCTCGGTGAAGTTGTGAAGATAAGAATGATTTGAAGACAACACTTAATTCTCATTAAGTGTATTGTCTAGCCAATTAGCATTTTAGTCCTTGAAACTCTTCAAAATTGCAATTTAGTCCCTGCTAAATACCTCAACTTCAATTTCAGTCCTTTAATTTCTTAAACTTGGAATTAAATACAAAATTCCATAAATTCTCCAATTAAATATTTTTGGGGCATTACATACATATTTCAAGATGTCTGGTAATAATGATTATATCATTTTGTTATTGTACGTGGATGACATGTTGGTAGCAGGCCCCAACAAAGATCGGGTCCAAGAATTGAAGGCACAGCTGTCTAGGAAATTTGATATGAAGGACTTGGGACTAGAAAACAAGATTCTAGGGATGCAAGTTCACCGAGACAGAATTAATAAGAAGATTTGGCTTTCCCAAAAAAAATATTTGAAGAAAGTATTGCAGCGCTTCAACATGCTGTTGGAACACGGTCGTTCTCCGGATCAAAAAGAAAGTGATACCCGGTGCAGCGGAAGTTTTAAAATTTTATATGGAACGATTCCATATGGGTATCAAATTCCTACGATTAAAATTGATAATATAAAATTTAAACAATATAAATTTTACCTTAAAATCTCGAAACGAGATTATGGACACCAACAGATTAAACTGCTCTTGTTGTATATCCCAGGAACTGATGAACGAACAATTCTTCAATCAGGTCCACGAATAGAAGTTTAATCCCTCTGATAGACTGCACTAGAAAATCTATCAGAAGTTTCTGCGAAGAGATAGAACAGATATGATCTGCTAATTCAGACTGCAAATTCGAAATTCGCAGACTGAAAATTCTCTAAGACAGAGAGAGGGGGGGGCGGCCGAAATTCCTAGACTGGAGGCTAGGGTTTTTGAAAATCTGAGTGTAAGTTGTGTGTAATTTCTGTACTGCAATAACTTATTTATAATGTGGGCTGCTAACAGCTTAGAGCCCATTAGTCCTAAGTTCAAGCCTGACAAGCAAAGCCCGCATGTTCAGAAATTAATATAAAATTCATCGTGACTCAGATTGATAAACCAATTTCACCAATGTGCACAGAAACCATTTCTGCATATTTTAAAGTCAAGATAAATTTTCTGAATCCGAATTCAGTGGTTTTCAAAAATGTCCATCACTATGTCATTTTAGAAAATCTTACTCCCTCTACTCTTAAATAAGAAGTCCCACTTCTTTATTCACTAAATTTAACTCTTTAAATTTAATTATCTCAACGGGGATTAAAAATCCATTACTTGTGTGACCCTCAATGGTTCAGGGATACAGCTAGCCCTGGGCTCACAACTCCTTGTGACTCGGAACAACAATTTCCGACTTGCCCATCGAATCATGGTAAGAGCGCCTAGCAACATCGCCCCATGATTCCCTAGGTATCACTGATAGTGCCTGCAAGAACCAATAGATTTTGGTTAGCGTACAGTACGGTCCCTTCATCCATATATCCCGATCGAATCAACAACCATTGGTAAATCGAGAGTCGTTCGAGATTCGATAACTATGCAATGCATCTTGAAGATCAAATAGTGACATCGCATGTGCTACTAAGAAACCATTTCTTAAAACACATCATGTACTCTGGCCAGATATTCATCACACTAATATCTCCTCAGATTGCATAGGATATCCACACTAGCAAGTATGTGGTGAATCCTTGACAACAAAGCATTGACTCCTATATGTGTCGTAACTATACCCAATCCCGACACCTGATGACCTCAATAGAGTCGGTAAACGAGTCAAAGTACAGTACTAGCATATAGAGTCTCAATGATGTTTCAAGTAGTAAGGACTAATGGTGTACAACCAAAACCGCGGACTTTATCCACTCGATAAGTGATAACCACTTGGAAAGTCCGGATAGGGTAGTTCGATCATTCATCGTATGAATATGCATTTGCATGCTTTGAACATCTCTATGTTCCATACCAATGAAACGTGGTACTCGGCATCGCAAATGCTAGTATCAATCTTGAGCGATCCTTATCCTTATTAACGGACGGCTCAATCGACTAGGAACTGTTTAGAATATACAGTGACTATAAGATCTGTTTCATGATAGCCATCCCCATGTGCCACCACATCTTACATACACTATAGTATATTCAAGGTCTTCATCTAAACATCTTATAGTATGTCACAACATAATAATATGATAAAAGATAAAGTAAATGCCATTATAAAAGTGTAAATTATATTAAACAAAAGATTGTTTATACATAGAGTCATAAAAGCCCTTAGCCACAAGTTGGCTCACCGAGCACCCACTCTTTCAATCTCCCACTTGTCCTAAAGTCAACTAGTCATACTACGTAGTCCCATTGCTTCGCGATGTTTGTCAAATAATGGTCCTGGCAAGGGCTTAGTAAGTGGATCAGCGATATTGTCTGCAGAAGCCACTCTCTCGACAGTGATGTCTCCTCTTTCCACGATCTCCTGGATGATGTGGTATTTCCTCAGTACGTGTTTGGATCTTTGATGAGACCTTGGTTCCTTTGCCTGAGCAACGGCACCCGTGTTGTCACAGTACACCGGGACTGGACCAACAGCTTCAGGAATGACGCCCAACTCTTGGACGAAATTCCTCATCCAAACGGCCTCTTTAGCAGCAGCTGATGCCGCAATGTATTCTGTCTCAGTGGTGGAATCCGCTGTGGTGTCCTGCTTGGAACTCTTCCAAGAGACAGCACCGCCATTTAGCATGAACACAAATCCAGAGGTTGACTTCGAGTCATCCACGTCACTTTGGAAGCTAGAGTCGGTATAGCCTTCCAATTTCAGTTCTCTTCCTCCATAAACCATGAATACATTCTTAGTTCTTCTCAAGTACTTAAGAATATCCTTCACGGCTTTCCAATGCATTTGACCGGGATTGGCTTGATATCTGCTCGTGACACTCAGAGCAAATGCCACATCCGGTCTGGTGGATATCATCCCATACATGATACTCCCTATGGCTGACGCATATGGTATGTGTGTCATTTTCTCTATCTCTTTGTCAGTCTTGGGACACATAGACTTGGATAGAGAGACTCCATGACACATAGGTAGATGTCCTCTCTTGGACTCATCCATTGAAAATCTTTTCAATATAGTGTCAATGTAGGTAGCTTGAGTAAGTCCTATCATTCTCTTAGATCTATCTCTATAGATCTGTATCCCTAGAATATAGGACGCCTCACCCAAATCCTTCATCGAGAATCTACCTGATAACCATATCTTTGTTGACTGCAACATCCCTACATCATTCCCAATGAGTAAGATGTCATCAACATAAAGTACTAAGAATGTCACAGCATCTTTAACTACTTTCTTGTACACGCACGGTTCCTCCGGGTTCTTGATGAAACCAAAATCCTTTATTGTTTCATCAAATTTCTGGTTCCAACTTCTTGATGCTTGTTTGAGACCATAGATCGATCTCTGAAGTTTGCATACCTTATGCTCGCTTCCCATGGATGTGAATCCCTCGGGCTGCATCATATAGATTTCTTCCTTAATGTTTCCATTAAGAAATGCAGTCTTCACATCCATTTGCCATATCTCATAGTCATACCATGCTGCTATGGCAATAAGAATTCTTATGGACTTGAACATTGCGACTGGTGAAAAAGTTTCATCATAGTCAACTCCTTGTCTTTGAGTATAACCTTTTGCCACCAATCGTGCCTTGCAGGTCAGTACCTTTCCATCAGGCCCAAGTTTTCTCTTATAGATCCATTTACACCCTATTGGAACAATTCCATCGGGAGGATCTACTAAAGTCCAAACTTGGTTTGTATGCATCGAATCTATTTCCGACTGCATAGCTTCAAGCCATAAATTCGAATCTGCATCAGAAATTGCTTCCTTGAAGTTTCTTGGATCACATCCAATGTCCGATTCACTTTGATCCCCTTCAAGAAGAAAACCATATCTAATAGGAGGCCTAGAAGTCCTCTCGGATCTTCTAGTAATAGGCGTGTCTTGTGATGAATCTTGAGGTGTAGGATCGTAATTTTGTATCTCGGGTTCTTCTCGAATTTTTTCGAGTTCCATCATCTTGCCTTTCTTATCCAATAAGAACTTCTTCTCCAAGAAGGTGGCATTCCTTGAAACAAACACTTTTTTTTCATTAGGATGATAGAAATAATATCCGATTGAATTCTTCGGATACCCCACAAAATAACATAAGGAGGATCGACTATCCAACTTATCTCCCACTGTCTGCTTCACGTAAGCAGGACATCCCCAAATCCTCAAGTACAAATACTTAGGAGCTTTGCCATTCCATAACTCGCATGGTGTTTTATCTACTAATTTAATGTGGACGTTGTTTAACAATAATACCGCCGTTTCAAGCGCGTAGCCCCAAAACGAAGGTGGAAGCTCAGTGAAGCTCATCATGGATCTAACCATGTCCAACAAAGTTCGATTGCGACGCTCCGAAACACCATTCAGCTGAGGTGTCATAGGAGGAGTCCACTGAAAGAGAATCCCATTCTCTTTTAGATAGTCCAAAAACTCGGTACTTAAGTATTCTTCACCTCGATCCGATCGAAGTGCTTTAATACTTTTCCCTTGCATGTTTTCTACTTCAGCCTTGAATTCTTTGAACCTTTCAAATGCTTCAAACTTATATTTCATTAAATATAAATACCCATACCTTGAATAATCATCAGTAAAGGTAATGAAGTAGGTGTTGCCACATTTAGTACCAATCCTAAATGGACCGCAAACATCTGTATGGATCAAATCCAACAGATTTTGACTTCGCTCAGGTTTCCCTTTGAAAGAAGATTTAGTCATTTTTCCCTTTAGGCAGGACTCACAAGTAGGTAGAGAGTTAATTTCAAACATATCAAACATGCCCTCTCCCACTAGCTTGTTCATCCTCCTTGAGGAAATATGACCTAACCTAGCATGCCAAAGGTTTGTCGGGTTTTGACTATCATTTTTTCCTTTTATTTGTTGTTACCGGTTTATCAACATAATTAATTGGAACGTCTTTTAATTTTAAGTTATATAGATCGTTTTTAAATTGTCCACTTCAAATCAAACATTCATTCTTGTAAATATTGCAAATCCCATTCACAAAATTACAAGAAAACCCATCTCTATCAAGCATAGAAATTGAAATAATGTTTTAATGAAATCTTTGGCACAAATAAAAAAATATTTCTTATAATACAACTTAAAATTGGTTGGCCAAATTAAACAAATATTTCCCATAGCTATGGATTTAACTCTGGAACCATTCCCGAGCCTTGACTGGGTCTCACCCATCCTTAGCCTGTTACTTCTTGTCATCATTTGCAACTCATTGCAAATGTGAGATCTACATCTGGTATCCAATACCCAAGAATTAGTATTAAGAAAAATATTTATTTCAATGTAAAACATACCCTTTGCAGTTCGCAACTGCTCGAGGTATTCCTTGCAGTTACGTTTCCAATGACCGGGTTTCTTGCAGTGATGGCAAACTTGTTTAGACTTGTCCAATTTTGCATGTAACATTTGTCCTTGAGATCATGGTCCAACCATTTCTCTAGTTCGGCCAACCTTTCGGCAGTTACATCAGCCGGGGCTGTTTTCGGAGAAGCCTTTTCTAACACTTAGAAAATCTTTTCCGAACTTAGGACAATCTTAACTTATGGAATCATTCCGTATTGTTTGCGCCAGTAAGTTTGTTTTGTTCGAGAATTGAAACATGTGGATTACGAAGATTCATCAGAATGATATACTGAGATGAAACAGACAATTATCGATGATTGTTTAATTAATTTACTAAGACATAAAATAGGCGAAATTTATTTTATGAATCTCACTCCCACTATTTTAACGATTTCACTACCCTCTAGTGAAAACGAGAAACATTTTCTTTAGTGGGAACATGGAGTCCAATTGACAAACTATAGTCCCGAATAATATCAGCCAACCATAATTTTCAAAAGGTAGAGCCCAATTGCTTTCAAAGCAACCTCCATGTTTTTACCTCATGTCCAATAAGGGCCCAATAATATGACGCCGTTTATTGTGACATGTCAAGATGACCCATCAATATCAAGTTGTGATGGACGGTCACCATGTGGATCCCCAATAATATGAGCCAATCCCATGGGAGTTCCATCCAACTTACAACATGTGTCGATCCAATGTACAGCTTTCCGACGAACGGGCCCCCCCAATAATATGAGCCGGACCGTATCCGCGGGTAGCATCTCATACATTGATCGTTGATGGAAGGTAGGAACATTTAAACAATATTTAAATTTCCTTTATTTATCTTGATATCAATTTTAAATCATATTTAAAATGAGGGATTTTAATTTTGAAAATTTGTCTCATCATTTAAAATTTGTATGCTTGCGGGATTCATACAATTTATTCTAAACATGCATACAACGATAATATCATATATTATATTTTAGGATGATCGATTCCATTACTAATCGACCCGTGGTTGTCAATCACGAGTCTAAGTCCAATCCTAGGTAATATGCAAGTATGCAATGCAATCCTATTACATTGTGCTTCCAATTTACATTTCTTCAGTCTTTATCATTTCTTGCTGGTCCCACCTCCATCTTCAAAAACTCCCACTATTTCTAGTGAATTTACAATAAATTACTATGACAAATAAAGGGATACATTGTAGGGGTGGGAACGGGCCATAAACCAGGCCCACTTTTATTACAAATGATAAAATCAAATTTGGGCCATAAACCAGGCCCATTAATAAAACCCAACAATCAATAATAAAGTCAAATGTAAACAACCTAACATACACCTATAATATTGGTCATGGCAATCGATCATCCTTATCCAATAATATTTAATTCAAAAATTAATTTATTGGATATCATGCAATGACAATAAATATAAATAGATAAAATCATATTTCATACATAAAATCTTATTTTATATATAAAATCATATTTTATCTAGTTTATCCATAAAATCATATTTTACATATAAAATCTAATTTTATACATAAAATCATATTTTATTATCAATTGTACCAAAACTAATAATTAAAGATTTAATTTATGGGATTAAATTTACAAATTTCCAAAATTCAAAATTTATCCAAAAATTAATTTTCTTAAAAATTTTGGGCTCAAACAATTTTGACCCATTGCCTCGTGGACCAACTGAAACAATTTTCAATCGGGCCAAAAACTGGACCCAAAACCATTTTGGGCTAGAATTCATAATTCACGAAAAAATTTAATTTTTAATAAAAAAAAAATTTCTGGGCAGCCCGGGACAATCCCGGGCTGCCCGCCCGTCGCTGGGCTGGACTTGTCCAGCCCAGCCGCTGGGCCGCTCCATGCGGCCCAGCTGCGCGGGCTAGGGAAACGCTTGCCCTAGCTCACGCAGGGCTGCTGCGTGCAGCTCATCTGCGCGCAGCCAAGCTGCGCGCAGGGCTGCACGCGGCGCTGCCCGCTGCCTTCGGGCAGCGGGCAGCCCGAAAATATATAATTTTTTTTTCTTTTCCGTTTTATTTTTCTGAAAAATCGAGGCTTTGTACAATCGATAAAATTTTAATCGTAAAATCCGAGAACAACCTGGCTCTGATACCACCGTTGGAACACGGTCGTTCTCCGGATCAAAAAGAAAGTGATACCCGGTGCAGTGGAAGTTTTAAAATTTTATATGGAACGATTCCATATGGGTATCAAATTCCTACGATTAAAATTGATAATATAAAATTTAAACAATATAAATTTTACCTTAAAATCTCGAAACGAGATAATGGACACCAACAGATTAAACTGTTCTTGTTGTATATCCCAGGAACTGATGAACGAACAATTCTTCAATCAGGTCCACGAACAGAAGTTTAATCCCTCTGATAGACTGCTCTAGAAAATCTATCAGAAGTTTCTGCGAAGAGATAGAACAGATATGATCTGCTAATTCAGACTGCAAATTCGAAATTCGCAGACTGAAAATTCTCTAAGACAGAGAGAGAGGGGGGCGGCCGAAATTCCTAGACTGGAGGCTAGGGTTTTCGAAAATCTGAGTGTAAGTTGTGTGTAATTTTTGTACTGCAATAACTTATTTATAATGTGGGCTGCTAACAGCTTAGGGCCCATTAGTCCTAAGTTCAAGCCTGACAAGCAAAGCCCGCATGTTCAGAAATTAATATAAAATTCATCGTGACTCAGATTGATAAACCAATTTCACCAATGTGCACAGAAACCATTTCTGCATCTTTTAAAGTCAAGATAAATTTTCTGAATCCGAATTCAGTGGTTTCCAAAAATGTCCATCACTATGTCATTTTAGAAAATCTTACTCCCTCTACTCTTAAATAAGAAGTCTCACTTCTTTATTCACTAAATTTAACTCTTTAAATTTAATTATCTCAACGGGGATTAAAAATCCATTACTTGTGTGACCCTCAATGGTTCAGGGATACAGCTAGCCGTGGGCTCACAACTCCTTGTGACTCGGAACAACAATTTCCGACTTGCCCATCGAATCATGGTAAGAGCGCCTAGCAACATCGCCCCATGATTCCCTAGGTATCACTGATAGTGCCTGTAAGAACCAATAGATTTTGGTTAGCGTACAGTACGGTCCCTTCATCCATATATCCCGATCGAATCAACAATCATTGGTAAATCGAGAGTCGTTCGAGATTCGATAACTATGCAATGCATCTTGAAGATCAAATAGTGACATCGCATGTGCTACTAAGAAACCATTTCTTAAAACACATCATGTACTCTGGCCAGATATTCATCACACTAATATCTCCTCAGATTGCATAGGATATCCACACTAGCAAGTATGTGGTGAATCCTTGACAACAAAGCATCGACTCCTATATGTGTCGTAACTGTACCCAATCCCGACACCTGATGACCCCAATAGAGTCGGTAAACGAGTCAAAGTACAGTACTAGCATATAGATTCTCAATGATGTTTCAAGTAGTAAGGACTAATGGTGTACAACCAAAACCGCGGACTCGATAAGTGATAACCACTTGGAAAGTCCGGATAGGGTAGTTCGATCATTCATCGTATGAATATGCATTTGCATGCTTTGAACATCTCTATGTTCCATACCAATGAAACGTGGTACTCGGAATCGCAAATTCTAGTCTCAATCTTGAGCGATCCTTATCCTTATTAACGGACGGCTCAATCGACTAGGAACTGTTTAGAATATACAGTGACTATAAGATGTGTTTCATGATAGCCATCCCCATGTGCCACCACATCTTACATACACTATAGTATATTCAAGGTCTTCATCTAAACATCTTATAGTATGTCACAACATAATAATATGATAAAAGATAAAGTAAATGCCATTATAAAAGTGTAAATTATATTAAACAAAAGATTGTTTATACATAGAGTCATAAAAGCCCTTAGCCACAAGTTGGCTCACCGGGCACCCACTCTTTCACATGCAAGATAGTGTAACGCCCCATTTCTATCTTAATTGACTTTATTTGAAATAATCAGTGATTTCAGAATTCGAGATCGAACTTTTTATTGATCAGGGACTATTTTGTAATTTTTGGAATTTTCAGGGACTAAAATGCAAATATTGGTTTTGTTAGATATTTATAAGGGATTTTAACTTTTGGAACACTTCATCTTCATCCCTTCCATCGCCTATCCTCCATTGAAGATTCCATTTGAGGTTCTAAGCTTTGGGATTTCACCCCGAACTCGATTCGTCCATTGAAAATTATTTCTGAAGGCAGTTTAGCGATCACTGCAGCGAGAGCTTCATTCTATCGTAAGTTTCTCTCCGATCAGATACGTTTTGTTTTTTGAATGTTGTTAGAATCGATTGAGTTTCGAGTATGTTGTTCTTGACAGAGTTCTGATCGTTTATTCTCAGTCGGTTTTGAATTTGAACGTCGTTCGGAATTGTTTTGATTTTTGGAAGCATATTTCGAAATTATGGATTTTGAGATGTGTTGGATTTGAGTTTGAATGTTTGAATGATGATTGATATGAGATGTTTGGATTGATATTATGCTGTCTGCATTATCGGTTTGTCAGAATATAGTTGTTATGTCGTCAGTTTGAGTTTCGGGATATCGTTTCTATTGATTTGATTATACCGAGTTTGATGATGTTTCACTATCGATATTGATCTTGTGACTTCTTCTGTTAGATTGATTCGAAGTCCGTGGAGTTGCGAGACTGCAGCTTTGATCAGTTTGGAATATTTGAGCCGGTATAGTATCGACTTTCTTACTTATCAACCGTAGAACTTGAATAGATATTGAATTGAGAATTGTTGTTTTACAGATTGAAGATTGTGAAATGACGAGAAGGTATAAGACGACTTTTGTGAGACCTCATTTCTAATCAACTAATATCGGACAACAATCGATAAGTAAACAAGAAAACAAGATTAGAAGCAACCAATTATATATTTTTTTTTGAAGGCTCGCGCGCCCGCGCTGACATCAGCATGCCCGCGCTGACATCCACGCGCCCGCACCTAAGGTAGTGCGCCCGCACCGATGCTGCGCAAAAACCAGCGCGCCCGCTCTCTAAGTAAGAGCGCCCGCGCCCTTACCTCGCAAATAGGCCACGTGCCCGCGCCAATAACCGCGCGCCCGCGCCGTCTTCTCGCCCAGAAATGTTAAGGCACCGAAATAAACTCAACAAAACCTAAACACTTGCATTAAAAGTATTTGACATGCCAATAACAATACAAGTAAGGTTTAGGAAAGAGAAACATTCAATTCGGTAGTACCTACATCGTTTCTTGCTTACAAAACAAATACGAGAAGTTCGAATGACTAAACATGTTCGCAAAACATAACTAGGTTGACATGCTGATTCGACTTCTAAACGAGTCTCACTTCTTTCCCTTGCTCTTGACGCTAACCAGGTCTATCTTGACTTGATCCTGCCCTTCCTGTTGCCAAGTACACATACAAAACAAAGCAACAGCTGGATAAACCGGTGAGAATGATAATCCAGTAAAAGCAACATATCAAGTAATACAATAATAACCATGCTTTCAAGACAACAACATAATCAATAACAACTTAATGAAATGCATGTCTTTAAACCGGGATATCAAATCTGATAAACAAAGGATTGCTGCTGTGCTTTTGGGATCCCGAGGATGAGATCATGTGACGACTCACCGACTCTCCCAATCGAGGTGGTGCCATATCTCACTCCTCTAGACTTTGAGCAACCATAATGAGTATGCTAGCACTAGGCGATACGACTACGACCTAGGCCACTCAATCATAGTTCCCAAACGTCCAAACAAAAAGTGCGGTTCTGCCCGCTGAATCAACGTAGGCTCAAGATGAATGCATAACAGAAACATAAAACATAAGCCACATAGTCAAAAGCAAAATCAATCAACAAGACACAAGTTCCTCATGCTAGAACAAGTGTAGATGCAATATGTGATTTGAAAGAGAAACTCGAGAACCAACTGTCCCGAGTATGCTATCCCGCTATGATGACTGCTTTTACCTTTCAATGTCGTAGATCCAACTCCGGACAAGCTACAACAAAAGATTGTATCAACAACTATACAACCTAAACAACAAACAATGGTTCAAGGAAATCTCTTTACCGTTCTTCGTCCAACTCTCGACGAACAATGCTGCTAACACAGGGCTCGACAAACTCCAACGAATCTGTACGAATACAAGAGTTGATCAACAACCATGATCACTCACAAGCCAAAGCTTCAATCAATACAAAAATGGTTCGAAATCTCAAAAACTCAAACCGACGGCATAACGACTATAAACTGAACAAACCGGAAACGCAGACAGCAGTTCAATACCGATATAACCTCATATCAATGCCCAAAACAACAATAACAAAGCAAACCCATCAATCTCAAAATCCACATTTTCGAAAATGGCTTCCAAAAATCATAACAAATCCGAACGTCGCTCTAATTCAAAATCGACAGATAATAAACGATCAGAACTCTGTCTAAAACAACATACTCGAATCTCGAATGATTCTAACAACATCCAAAAACTAGAATGCACCTGATCATAGAAAAACTTACGATATAACGGAGCTCTGGCTGCAGTGATCGCTAAACTGCCTTCAGAAATAAATTTCAACGGCCGGATCGTGCTCGGACTGAAATCTCAAAGCTTGGAAAAGCTTGGAGGCGTTCTAATAGAGGGAGACGGCTTGGAGGAGATGGAGAAGACTTTGTCAACCAAATTATAAGAGTAGATAATATATAAAATCCACAATTTGCATTTTAGTCCCTAAAAAATCCAATTTTTGCAAAAAGGACCCTGATCAAAATCAAGTCGGCTCGTGAACTCTGTAATCTTCGATTAACTCAAATAAACTCATTTAAGATAAAAACGGGGCGTTACAATTCTCCCCCACTAAGAAGAGGTTTCGTCCTCGAAATCAACAAGAATCACAACTCAGAAGATAGAATAAAGAACTAAAGACAGTAAGAAGAACTCACGTCATCTGAATAACTCCGAAAATCATTGTCTCATGTCAGATTCTGACTCCCAAGTCGCTTCTTCGACTCCGTGACGGCTCCACTGCACTTTCACCAACGGAATCAACTTGGTTCTGAGTTGTTTCTCCTTCCGATCAAGGATCTGAATCGGTCGCTCAAAGTAGCATAGAGTCTCGTCTAACTCGGCTTCGTCAGGCTGAAGAATATGAGAAGGATCTGGATTATACTTTCGCAGCATAGAGACGTGAAAAACGTCGTGAATACCATGTTGGAAAATCGTGTTCAGATCAATTGAATCGATACCCGGTGCAGCGGAAGTTTAAAAATTTTATTTTTCTTTGATATGAAACAATTTCATATCATGGATATCAAAACGTTTAACGATTAAATCACACAAGTAAAATAAATAATAATTAATTAAATATTTTACCTCCAATCTCGAAGCGAGATTATGGACACCAACAGAATTTAATCTTCTTTTCTTGTATATCCCGGGAACCGATGGCGTCACGATCAATCACCGGAATAAGGTCCACAAACAGAAAATAGAAACCCTCTGATTGACTGCACTAGAAATCAATCAGAAGTTTTGCGTAGAGAATAAACAGATATGATCTGTTAATTCAGAATTGTAATTTTTCACAAAAAACACAAGTCTGAATTTTCTTCGGGAGGGACAAGGATTTCGAAAAACCCTTAGAATATTTAGAGTGTAATTTCGAAAATTATAAGACACACAGTGTTTGATTTTCGAACCCAACACCTCTATTTATAGATAATTTCTAGTTATAATTGTATCAGGACTCTAACTCCTTAAAGCCCACAATCCATAACATAAGCCCAACAAGACAAGCCCGTTGTTATAGAAATTAATATAAAATTCATCGTGACTCCGATTGATAAACTCATTTCACCAATGTGCACAGAAACTATTTTTGCATCTTTTAGAGTCAAGATAATTTTTCTGAATCCGAATTCAGTGATTTCCAAAAATGCCCATCACTATGTCATTTTAGGAAATTCCACTCCCTTTAGTTGAGAAATCCAATTTCTCTTTCATTAAATTTAACTCTTTAAATTTAACTATCTCTACGGGGTTTTAGTAATCCATTACTTGTGTAACCCTCAATCGTTCAGAAATACAGCTAGCCGTGGGCTCACAACTCCTTGTGACTCGGAACAACAATTTCCGACTTACCCAACGAATCATGGTAAGAGCGCCTAACAACATCGCCCCATGATTCCCTAGGTATTACTGATAGTGCCTGCAAGAACCAGTATATTTTGGTTAGCGTACAGTACGGTCCCTTCAACCAAATATCCCGATCGAATCAACAACCATTGGTGCATCGAGAGTCGTTCGAGATTCGATAACTATGCACAACATCTTGGAGATCTATTAGAGACATCGCATGTGTTACTAGGATAACCATTAACCTAAAGCACATCATGTACTCTGGCCAGAGATTTGTCACACTAATATCTCCTCAGATCGCATAGGATATCCACACTCGCAAGTATGTGGTGAATCCTTGACAACAAAGCATCGACTCCTATATGCGTCGTAACTGTGCCCAATCCCGACACCTGATGACCCCCATAGAGTCGGTAAACGAGTCAAAGCACAGTACTAGCATATAGAGTCTCAATGATGTTTCAAGTAATAAGGACTAATGGTGTACAACCAAAAACGCGGACTTTATCCACTCGATAAGTGATAACCACTTGGAAAGTCCGAATAGGGTAGTTCGATCATTCATCATATGAATATCCATTTGCATGCTTCGAACATATCTATGTTCCCTACCAATGAAACGTGGTACTCTGCATCGCAAATGCTAGTCTCAAACTCGAGCGATCCTTATCCTTATTTTCGGACGGCTCAATCGACTAGGAACTGTTTAGAATATACAGTTACTATAAGATGTGTTTCATGATAGTCATCCCCATGTACTACCACATCTTACATACACTATAGTATATTCAAGGTCTTTATCAAAACAACAATAGTATATCACAATATAACAATATGAAGAAAGATAAAGTCATTGCCATTAATAAAATGTAAATTATATTAAACAAAGATTGTTTACACAAAGAGTCATAAAAGCCCTTAGCCACAAGTTGGCTATCCGGGCACCCACTCTTTCAATCTCCCACTTGCCCTAAAGCCAACTAGTCATATTACATAATCCCATTGCTTCGCGATGTTTGTCAAACAATGGTCCTGGCAAGGGCTTTGTAAGCGGATCAGCGATATTGTCTGCAGAGGCCACTCTCTCGACTGTAATGTCTCCTCTTTCCATGATCTCCTGGATGATGTGGTATTTCCTCAGTATGTGTTTGGATCTTTGATGAGACCTTGGTTCTTTTGCCTGAGCAACGTCACCAGTGTTGTCGCAGTACACCGGGACTGGACCAACATATTCTGGAATCACACCCAACTCTTGGATGAATTTCCTCATCCAAACCGCCTCTTTAGCAGCAGCTGATGCTGCAATGTATTCTGCCTCAGTGGTGGAATCCGCTGTGGTGTCTTGCTTGGAACTCTTCCAAGAGACAACACCGCCATTGAGCACGAATACAAATCCAGAGGTTGATTTCGAGTCATCCACGTCACTTTGGAAGCTAGAGTCGGTGTAGCCTTCCAACTTCAATTCTCTTCCACCATAAACCATGAATATATTCTTAGTTCTTCTCAAGTACTTAAGAATATCCTTCACGGCTTTCTAATGCATTTGACCTGGATTGGCTTGATATCTGCTCGTGACGCTCAGAGCATAGGCCACATCCGGTCTAGTAGATATCATCCCATACATGATACTACCTATGGCTGACGCATATGGTATATGTGTCATTTTCTCTATCTCTTCATCAGTCTTGGGACACGTAGACTTGGATAGAGAAACTCCATGACTCATAGGTAGATGTCCTCTCTTGGACTCATCTATTGAAAACCTTTTCAATATAGTGTCGATGTAGGTTGCTTGAGTGAGTCCTATCATTCTCTTAGATCTATCTCTATAGATCTGTATCCCTAGAATATAGGATGCCTCACCCAAATCCTTCATCGAGAATCTTCCTGATAACCATATCTTTGTTGACTGCAACATCCCTACGTCATTCCCAATGAGTAGGATGTCATCAACATAAAGTACTAAGAATGTTACCGCATCCTTAACTACTTTCTTGTACACGCATGGTTCCTTCGGGTTCTTAATGAAACCAAAATCCTTTATTGTTTCATCAAATTTCTGGTTCCAACTTCTTCATGCTTGTTTTAGACCATAAATTGATCTCTGAAGCTTGCATACCTTATGCTCGCTTCCCATGGAGGTGAATCCTTCAGGCTGCATCATATAGATTTCTTCCTTAATGTTTCCATTAAGAAATGTAGTATTCACATCCATTTGCCATATCTCATAGTCATATCATGCTGCTATGGCAATTAGGTTTCTTATGGACTTGAACATTGCGACTGGTGAAAAGGTTTCATCATAGTCAACTCCTTGTCTTTGAGTATAACCTTTTGCAACCAATCGTGCCTTATAGGTCAATACCTTGCCATCAGGCCCAAGTTTTCTTTTGTAAATCCATTTATATCCTATTGGAACAATTCCATCAGGAGGATCTACTAAAGACCAAACTTGGTTTGAATGCATCGAGTCTATTTCCGACTGCATTGCTTCAAGCCATAAATTAGAATCCGCATCAGAAATTGCTTCCTTGAAGTTTCTTGGATCACATCCAATATCGGGTTCACTTTGATCCCCCTTCAAGAAGAAGACCATATCTAACAGGAGGCCTAGAAGTCCTCTCGGATCTTCTAGCAATAGGCGTGTCTTGTGATGATTCTTGAGGTGTAGGATCGTTAATTTGTATTTCGGGTTCTTCTCGAATTTCTTCGAGTTCCATCATCTTGCCTTTCTTATCCAATAAGAATTCCTTCTCCAAGAAGGTGGCATTCCTTGAAACAAACTCCTTTGTTTCAGCAGGATGATAGAAATAATATCCGATTGAATTCTTCGGATACCCCACGAAATAACATAAGATGGATCGACTATCCAACTTATCTCCCACTGTCTGTTTCACATAAGCAGGACATCCCCAAATCCTCAAGTACGAATACTTAGGAGCTTTGCCATTCCATAACTCGTATGGTGTTTTATCTACTGCTTTAGTGTGAACGTTGTTCAACAACAAAACCGCCATTTCAAGCGCGTAGCCCCAAAACGATGGTGGGAGCTCAGTGAAGCTCAGCATGGATCGAACCATGTCCAACAAGGTTCTATTACGACGCTCCGAAACACCATTCAGCTGTGATGTCATAGGAGGAGTCCACTGAGAGAGAATCCCATTCTCTTTTAGATAGTCCAAAAACTCGGCACTTAAGTATTCTCCACCACGATCCGATCGAAGTGCCTTAATACTTTTGCCTAGTTTGTTTTCTACTTCAGCCTTGAATTCTTTTGAAATTTTCAAATGCTTCAGACTTATATTTCATTAAATATAAATACCCATACCTTGAATAATCATCAGCAAAGGTAATGAAGTAGGTGTGGCCAAATTGAGTACCAATTCTAAATGGACCACAAACATCTGTATGCATCAAATCTAACAGATTTTGACTACGCTCAGGTTTCCCCTTGAATGGAGATTTAGTCATTTTTCCTTTCAGGCAGGATTCACAAGTAGGTAGAGAGTTAATATCAGACATATCAAACATGCGCTCTCCCACTAGCTTGTTCATCCTCCTTGAGGAAATATGACCTAGCCTAGCATGCCAAAGATTTGCCAGGTTTTAACTATCGTTTTTCCTTTTATTTGTTGTTACCGGTTTATCGACATAATTCATTAAAACATCTTTTAATTTTAATTTATATAAATCATTTTCAAGTTGTCCATTTCCAATCAAACATTCATTCTTCTAAATATTGCAAATCCCATTCACAAAATTGCAAAAATAACCATCTCTATCAAGCATAAAAATATAAATAATATTTTTGACCAAATCCGGAACATACAAAACATCTCTCAAAAATAACTTAAAATTGTTTTGCAAAATTAAATAAATGTCTCCTATCGCTTTGGCTTCGACTCTTGAACCATTCCCGAGTCTCAGTTGGGTCTCACCCATCCTTAGCTTACGACTTCTTGTCATCACCTGCAAATCATTGCAAATGTGAGATCCACATCCGGTATCCAATACCCAAGAAGAAGTATTAAGAGAAACATTTATTTCAATGTAAAACATACCCTTTTCAGTTCGCAACTGATCGAGGTATTCCTTGCAGTTACGTTTCCAATGACCGGGCTTCTTGCAGTAATGGCAAACGTTTTCATCCTTCTTCTCATATGAAACCTTGGCCTTCCCCTTCTTATTCGGTACACTCTTCTTGGGCGGGGCAGAACGCTTCTTACCCTTTCCACTTGGCCCCTTCTTCGAGTTAGAATAGGACCCAACCAAGAGTACCGGTTTGTCCTTCTTTAGTGTGGCTTCATATGTGACAAGCATATTGACCATCTCTTCAAGGGTGGCCTCTATCTTGTTCATGTTGAAGTTCACCACAAAACCGTCATACGATGAAGGAAGTGAAAGGAGTAACAAGTTCGAGCTGAGTTCATGCTCCAAAGTCAAGTCGAGTGTTACCAACTTTTCAATGAGCCCAATCATGCGCACCCCATGCTCACGGACAAAAGTCCCCTCTCGCATGCGGCTTGTCATGAGCTCTCTGACAGTGGCATACTTCTCCGACCTTGACTGAGCTCCAAATAGCTCCTTGAGTGCTTTGTGAATGTCAGCAGCATTCACGGCATCCTCAAATCGCCTCTGGAGTTCATCAGACATCGAAGCCTGCATGTAGCATTTGGCCTTGAAATCATGGTCCCACCATAAATCAAGTTTGGCCAACTCTTCCGGACTTGTATTAGCCGGGGCTTCCTTCGGGGGCGGCTTCTCTAACACGTAGAAATCCTTTTCCGAAGTGAGAATAATCTTTAACTTACGGAACCATTCCGTATAGTTTGCGCCAGTGAGTTTGTTTTGTTCGAGAATTGCAAATAGTGGATTACGCGAATTCATTGTAACAATATACTGAAAAGGAAACAGACAATAATCAGTGATTGTTTAATTAATTTACTAAGACATAAAATATGGCGAATTTTAATTTTATGAATTACACTCCCACTATTTTAACGATTTCACCACCCTCTAGTGAAAACGGGAAACTTTTTCCTTAGTGAGAACATGGAGTCCAATTGACAAATCATAGTCCCGAATAATATCAGCCAACCATAATTTTCAAAAGGTAGAGCCCAATTACTTCCAAAGTAACCCCCATGTATTTACCTCATGTCCAATAAGGGCCCAATAATATGACGCCGTTTATTGTGACATGTCAAGATGACCCATCAATATTAAGTTGTGATGGACGGTCGCCATGTGGATCCCCTAATAATATGAGCCGATCCCATGGGAGTTCCACCCAACTTACAACATTTGTCGATCCAATGTACAGCTTTTCGACGAACGGGCCCCCCTAATAATATGAGCCGGACCATATCCGCGGGTAACATCTCATACATTGATCGTTGATGGAAGGTAGGAAAATTTAAACAATATTTAAATTCCCTTTTATTAATCTTGATATAAATTTTAAATCATATTTAAAATGAGGGATTTTTAATTTTGAAAATTTGTCTCATCATTCATTTTTATGTATGCTTGCAGGATTCATAAAATTTGTTCTAAACATGCATACATCAATAATATCATATATTACTTAAGGATGATCGATCCCATGATCTATTCGACCCGTGGTTGCCAATCACGAGTCTAAGTCCAATCCTAGGTAATATGCAGGTATGCAATGCAATCCTATTACATTGAGCTTCCAATTTACATTTCTTCAGTCTTCATTGTCTACTGGGCCCACCATTTCTTCAAATCTTTGTCTCCCACTAAGTCTAATAAATTTACAATAAATTTCGATGACAAATATGTGATACATTTGTAGGGGTGGGAACGGGCCATAAACCAGGCCCACTTTTATTACATATGACAATCATATTGGGCTATAAACCAAGCCCATTAATAAACACCAACAACAATAAGACAAATGTAAATTCCTAACATACACCTACAAAATTGGTTATGGCAATCGATCATCCCATTATCCAATTTTAAATTCAAAATTTAAATAATTGGATAAACATGCTGTGGCATCATAATTTAAAAGATAAAATCATATTTTATCTTATCCATCCATAAGATCACATCTTATCATCAATTGTACCAAAATAATCAATTTTCAAAATTCAATTTAACGGATAAAATATTTAAATTTTCCAAAAATTCAAATTTATCCAAAAATCAATTTTAAAAATTTCGGACTCGAACAATTCGATCCGATGCCTCGTGATCTTATCAAAAACATTTTTCGATCGGATCAAACACTAGAATTTCAAAAATTCAAAATTTTCAAAAATCAATTTTTAATTTTTTCGGGCTGCCCGGGACAATCCCGGGCAGCCCGTGCCCTGACCAGGCACGGGCTGGGCAGCCCGCCGCTGCCCATTGGACAGCGATCACATCGCTGCCCTGCGCAGCGACGATCGCTGTCGCTGCCCTTTTTCTTGCCCGTCAGAAAAATAAAAATTTTTGATTTTTAAAAATATGTTTTGTTTCAAAAACCCGAGGCCAAAAATTTTTGTACAATCGATTAATTTAATCGTTTGATCTGAGCAACCTGTCTTTGATACCACTGTTGGAAAACCGTGTTCAGATCAATTGAATCGATATCCGGTGCAGCGGAAGTTTAAAAATTTTATTTTTCTTTGATATGAAACAATTTCATATCATGGGTATCAAAACGTTTAACGATTAAATCATACAAGTAAAATAAATAATAATTAATTAAATATTTTACCTCCAATCTCGAAGCGAGATTATGGACACCAACAGAATTTAATCTGCTTTTCTTGTATATCCCGGGAACCGATGGCGTCACGATCAATCACCGGAATAAGGTCCACGAACAGAAAACAGAAACCCTCTGATTGACTGCACTAGAAATCAATCAGAAGTTTTGCGTAGAGAATAAATAGATATGATCTGTTAATTCAGAATTGTAATTTTGCACAAAAAACACAAGTCTGAATTTTCTCCGGGAGGGACAAGGATTTCGAAAAACCCTTAGAATATTTAGAGTGTAATTTCGAAAATTATAAGACACACAGTGTTTGATTTTTGAACCCAACACCTCTATTTATAGATAACTTCTAGTTATAATTTTATCAGGACTCTAACTCCTTAAAGCCCACAATCCATAACTTAAGCCCAACAAGCCAAGCCCGTTATTATAGAAATTAATATAAAATTTATCGTGACTCCGATTGATAAACGGATTTCACCAATGTGCACAGAAACCATTTCTGCATCTTTTAGAGTCAAGATAATTTTTCTGAATCCGAATTCAGTGATTTCCAACAATGCCCATCACTATGTCATTTTAGGAAATTCCACTCCCTTTAGTTGAGAAATCCAATTTCTCTTTCATTAAATTTAACTCTTTAAATTTAACTATCTCTATGGGGTTTTAGTAATCCATTACTTGTGTAACCCTCAATGGTTCAGGAATACAGCTAGCCGTGGGCTCACAACTCCTTGTGACTTGGAACAACAATTTCCGACTTACCCAACGAATCATGGTAAGAGCGTCTAGCAACATAGCCCCATGATTCCCTAGGTATTACTGATAGTGCCTGCAAGAACCAGTAGATTTTGGTTAGCGTACAGTACGGTCCCTTCAACCAAATATCCCGATCGAATCAAAAACCATTGGTGCATCGAGAGCCGTTCGAGATTCGATAACTATGCACAACATCTTGGAGATCTTTTAGTGACATCGCATGTGTTACTAGGATAACCATTAACCTAAAACACATCATGTACTCTGGCCAGAGATTCGTCACACTAATATCTACTCAGATCGCATATGATATCCACACTCGCAAGTATGTGGTGAATCCTTAACAACAAAGCATCGACTCCTATATGCGTCGTAACTGTACCCAATCCCGACACCTGATGACCCCCATAGAGCCGGTAAACGAGTCAAAGCACAGTACTAGCATATAGAGTCTCAATGATGTTTCAAGTAATAAGGACTAATGGTGTACAACCAAAAACGCGGACTTTATCCACTCGATAAGTGATAACCACTTGGAAAGTCCGAATAGGATAGTTCGATCATTCATCATATGAATATCCATTTGCACGCTTCGAACATCTCTATGTTCCCTACCACTGAAACGTTGTACTCTGCATCGCAAATGCTAGTCTCAAACTCGAGCGATCCTTATCCTTATTTTCGGACGGCTCAATCGACTAGGAACTATTTAGAATATACAGTGACTATAAGATGTGTTTCATGATAGTCATCCCCATGTACTACCACATCTTACATACACTATAGTATATTCAAGGTCTTTATCAAAACAACAATAGTATATCACAATATAACAATATGAAGAAAGATAAAGTCATTGCCATTAATAAAATGTAAATTATATTAAACAAAGATTGTTTACACAAAGAGTCATAAAAGCCCTTACCCACAAGTTGGCTATCCGGGAACCCACTCTTTCATACCAGATAAAGACGGAGGAAGTGCAAGTCTGTAGGCAAGATCGCCTATCTTCTCGAGAATCTCATACGGCCCGATGAATCTCGGAGATAACTTCCCTCTTTTACCGAATCTGACAGTGCCTCTTAAAGGTGAAATCTTCAGAAAGACTCGGTCTCCCTGATCAAAACTCAGAGGTCTACGCCTGACATTCGCATACTTCGCCTGTCTATCCTGAGCTGACTTCATTCTTGACTGAATGACCTTAACCTGCTCTGCCATATCTTTAAGCATCTCTGGTCCCAAATCTGGTGACTCGGACAAATCATCCCAAAACAACGGAGATCGGTACTTCTTACCATACAAAGCCTCAAAAGGCATCATACCGATACTCGCTTGGAAGCTGTTGTTGTAAGAAAACTCGACAAGAGGCAAAGAATCCTGCCAACTAGTGCCAAAGTCTAGCACTACCACTCACAGCATATCCTCTAACGTCTGGATAGTCTGCTCTGACAGTCCATCGGTCTGAGGGTGATAAGTTGTACTCAGATGCAATCGAGTACCAAGTGCCCCCTGAAGACTGTGCCAAAAGTGCGAAGTGAATCTAGGGTCTCGGTCTGAAATGATCGACTTCGGCACACCATGAAATCTCACAACATTGCTAACATACAACTCAGCCATCTGATCATGACGATATGTCATCCTGTACGGAATAAAACACACAGACTTCGTCGATCGGTCTATCACTACCCAAATGGCATCGCATCCTTGAACGGATCGTGGTAGCTTCGTGACGAAATCCATGGAAATGTGATCCCACTTCCATTCAGGAACAGATAGACTGTGCAACAGACCTCCTGATTGCTTCCATTCTGCTTTTACTTGCTAACAGTTCAAACACCGAGATACAAACCTCGCAACATCGCTCTTCATTCTCTTCCACCAGAACTGGTTCTTCAGGTCTTTGTACATCTTACGACCTCCAGGATGAATACTAAACCGACTGCAATGAGCCTCTCGAAGAATACGCTGCCTCAACTCCGAAATATCAGGCACAACAATACGGTTATTCACAAACAAAACATCATCTCTAACCTGGAATTCAGACTGATGCCCAGATCTGACTTTCTCTACTGAAACCTGAATGTTCGGCTCAGACTTCTATGCTTCTCTGATTGCAACAAACAACTCCGGTTCGGCTTGAATAGCAAACACTCTGATAGTCTCCCTATCTGTTTCAAACTCTAAACCAGAAGTGCAACAATCATCGATCAACTGAGAAACACCAATAGTAGAAAGAGATAAAGAACAAAGCTTTCGGCTCAAGGCATCTGCAACTGCATTCGAATTTCCCGGATAATACTTGATTTCACAGTCAAAATCCTTCAATAGGTCTAACCATCTTCTCTGTCTCATATTCAGCTCTGCCTGTGAAAACAAGTACTTAAGGCTCCTATGGTCAGAAAAGATCTCGAAAGAACTCACCATACAGATAGTGACGCCAGATCTTCAGAGCAAAGACGATCGCAGCTAGTTCAAGATCATGAATCGGATAAAGAGTCTCGTGCGGTTTTAGCTGCCTCGATGCATACGCCACCACATGCTTATGCTGCATAAGAACACAACCCAAGCCTCGGTTAGAAGCACCACAATAGACTATGAAACCTCCAGTACCCTTCGGAATAGAAAGAATCGGAGCACTGGTCAGTCTCCTCTTCAGATCAACAAAGCTAGCCTCACAATCTGAAGTCCAGACAAAAGGCGCATTCTTCTGAGTTAGCTGGGTAATTGTCTTGGCAATAGACGAGAAACCCTCGATGAATCGGCGATAATAACCAGCTAAACCCATGAAGCTTTGGATCTCAGGTACTGATGTCGGTCTAGGCCAATTCATAACCGCTTCAATCTTGCTGGGATCGACAGAAATCCCATCTCCAGAAATGATATGACCGAGAAAGACAACTCGATCCAACCAGAATTCACACTTAGACAACTTGGCAAACAACTGCTCAACTCGCAAAATCTGCAGTACGGTCCTCAAGTGCTCTGCATGGTCAGTATGGTTCTTCGAGTAGATAAGAATATCATCGATAAAGATAATGACGAACTCATCTAAATAACGCTGAAAGATACGGTTCATCAAACCCATAAAAACCGCTGGAGCGTTAGTCAAACCGAATGGCATGCTATAAACTCAAAGTGACCATACCTTGTTCTGAATGCGGTCTTAGGAACATCTTCCTCTCGCACTCTCAGCTGGTGATAGCCTGACCTCAGATCAATCTTCGAATAGATAGAAGAACCCTGCAGCTGATCAAAAAGGTCATCTATTCGGGGTAAAGGATACCTGTTCTTAACTGTAGCCTGATTCAACTGACGGTAGTCGATACAAAGCCGCATAGAACCATCCTTCTTCCGAACAAACAGAACAGGAGCACCCCAAGGCAATACACAAGGTCTGATGTATCCCTTGGCAATCAAATCTTCAAGTTGCTCCTTCAACTCTCTCAGTTCAATAGGTGTCATACGATAAGGAGATTTGGAAATAGGTTGAGTACCTGGCACCAAATCGATGCTGAATTCGATCTCTCGAATAGGTGGCAATCCAGGAACATCTTCCGAAAACACATCAGCAAAATTTCTAACCACTGGTAAATCTATCAAAGCTGGGCTAGATTTCAGTACATCAACCGCATAAACCAAAAATCCTTCTGCACCTCTCTGTAACAAACGAGTCATAGATAAAACTGAAATCAAAGGAATTCTAGATCGAGAACCCTTACCAAAGAATTTCCACTCGTCTGCTATTTCAGGTCTGAACCTGACAACCTTCAGAAAACAATCAACTGTTGCCCTGTACTTGGTCAAAGCATCTATACCGACAATACAATCAAAATCTGACAGTCCAAGCACAATACAGTCGAATTCTAACAAATTCCCCTCAAAACAAAGTTCACAGTTCCTGACTAGTCTGACAGAAACAATTCCTCCACACAACGGTGAAGTAACAACTACTATAGTAGGCAAAAACTCAGTAGGCAAGGCATGCAATAACACAAATTTCTCAGAGATAAAGGAATGGGAAGCACCTGTATCTATCAAAACATGAGCAGAATAACCAAAAATCGAACAGTTACCTACTATAACATCGTCAGGTGCTGCCTGAGCCTGATCCTCTATCAAAGCAAAGACTCGTGCCTGCTGTCTCGGAGGCTAGTTTGCACTAGAGTTACCTCCCTGTCTGTTCTGCTGCTGAGGCTGGAAAGAGTGCACTGCAGAAGACTTCCTCTCGGGTTGAGCTGCAGGTCGAGATGAACTTCCACTCTGAGCTCTATCTCTGTTACGCTAAGGGCACACCTTAGAGAAGTGTCCCGGTTCCTGACAGGTGTTACAATTACCAAAGACTCCCACACACTGATTCGGTGAGTGTCTTCCCCCACACTTGCTGCAGTACATGGCTGAAGATCCAAAACTCTGTCCTGAACCGAATTTCTTGGAACCACTGGAACTAGAAGAATTGTTCCTCTGCCTCTTGAACTGTTTACCTCTTGCTTTGTACTGATCCTTTCTGTTTCCCCCACTGTTTCCACCTTCATACCTTTGCTACTGGTTCTGATGCTGAGGTGGCTGATTCTGATACTGAGATGGTGGGTTCTGATACTGCCTCTGTTGCTGAGGTGCTACCTGGTTACTTCTTTGCCTCCACAAGCCTGCTTCTGCTCCCTTTGCGTGATTCATGGCATCCGCAAAGTTTTTAGGCCTGTTGGAGTTTACCAACATGAAGACGTCGGGGTTCAAACCATTGATGAACTGATATGCCTTAGCTTCTTCATCTCTGGCAATTAGCAGTGCAAAACGCAACAGACTATCAAACTTAGCCACGTACTCTTCAATGTTCAGATTCCCCTGCCTCAGATTGGCAAACTCTATTCCCTTATCTTTGCGATATGAGATAGGAAAAAACCTCTTATAAAACTCAGATTTAAAAAGAGTCCAAGTAACTTCCGTACCTCTACTCTCCATTGCTTTCTTTGTCATGATCCACCAGCTCTTAGCAACCCCACGTAGCTGATGAATGACTAACCTGATTCTGCGGTCATCTGTGTAATCAATGGAATCGAACAGCTGATCTATATCATCCAACCAACTCTCACAGTCAACTGGATTTTCTGAACCCATCAATAACGGCGGATTGAACGACTGAAACCTTTTCAGCAAGGTTTCCATAGGCGTTGCTGAAGCATCCAACTGATCAACTTCAGTGCTAGCTTGCTCAGTCGCAGGGATAACTGGGGGTGTGTTTTTGTTTATCACTCGACGAGGACCCATCTGAATAACAAAGGTTAGGGCACAAGATATCTCAATCGCTACAACCGGTGCCCCTTTACAACCGCTCAGAAAAACCGGATACCAGTCGATAACATAAGCAGTTATATCTCAAGTAGATCATGCTTTATAAAAGTAAATCACATAACCATGTAATTCAAATAATTCTCAAAAATAAAGCATGCTCGCATGGAATAAAGTATACAGTTAAAATAATTCGAACATATGCGAGGAGCCAATACACACAGACTCGATCTACCCGCTCACTCTAGTTCAACCAAGAATCTTATCTCTCTGATACCACTTAATGTGAGACCTCGTTTCTAATCAACTAATATCGGACAACAATAGATAAGTAAACAAGAAAACAAGATTAGAAGCAACCAATTATATATTTTTTTTTGAAGGCTCGCGCGCCCGCACTGACATCAGCGCGCCCGCGCCTAAGGTAGCGCGCCCGCGCCGATGCTGCGCAAAAACCAGCACGCCCGCTCTCTAAGTAAGAGCGCCCGTGCCCTTACCTCGCAAAGAGGCCGCGCGCCCGCGCCGTCCTCTCGCCCAGAAATATTAAGGCACCGAAATAAACTCAACAAAACCTAAACACTTGCATTAAAAGTATTTGACATGCCAATAACAATACAAGTAAGGTTTAGAGAAGAGAAACATTCAATTCGGTAGTACCTACATCGTTTCTTGCATACAAAACAAATACGAGAAGTTCGAATGACTAAACATGTTCGCAAAACATAACTAGGTTGACATGCTGATTCGACTCCTAAACGAGTCTCACTTCTGTAAGAGTGGGTGCCCAGTGAGCCAACTGTGTGGCTATGGGCTTTGTTGACTCTTTGTATAAACAATCTTTTGTTTAATATTATTTACACTTTTATGGCAATGACTTTATATTACTTCATATTGTTATATTGTGATATACTATTGTTGTTTTGATAAAGACCTTGAATATACTATAGTGTATGTAAGATGTGGTAGAACATGGAGATGTCTATCATGAAATACATCTTATAGTCACTGTATATTCTAAAACCGTTCCTAGTCGATTGAGCCGTCCGATAATAAGGATAAGGATCGCTCGAGTTTGAGACTAGCATTTGCGATGCGGAGTACCACGTTTCATTGGTAGGGAACATGGAGATGTTCGAAGCATGCAAATGGATATTCATAGGATGAATAGTCGAACTACCCTATCCGGACTTTCCAAGTGGTTATCACTTATCGAGTGGATAAAGTCCGCGGTTTTGGTTGTACACCATTAGTCCTTACGACTTGAAACATCATGGAGACTCTATATGCTAGTACTGTGCTTTGACTCGTTTACCGACTCTGAGGGGGTCATCAGGTGTCGAGATTGGGTACAGTTACGACACATATAGGAGTCAATGCATTGTTGTCAAGGATTCACCACATACTTGCGAGTGTGGATATCTATGCGATCTGAGGAGATATTAGTGTGATAAATCTCTGGCCAGAGTAATTGATGTGATTTAAGAAATGGTTTCTTAGTAGCACATGCGATGTCACTAATTTGATCTTCAAGATGTATTGCATAGTTATCGAATCTTGAGCGACTCTCGATATACCAATGGTTGTTGATTCGATCGGGATATATGGATGAAGGGACCGTACTGTACGTTAACCAAAATCTACTGGTTCTTGTAGGCACTATCAGTGATACCTAGGGAATCATGGGGCGATGTTGCTAGGCGCTTTACCATGATTCGTTGGGCAAGTCGGAAAGTGTTGTTCGAGTCACAAGGAGTTGTGAGCCCACGGCTAGCTGTATCCCTGAACCATTGAGGGTCACACAGTGTAATGGAGTTTTAATCCCCGTTGAGATAGTTAAATTTAAAGAGTTAAATTTAATGAACTAAGGAGTTGGACTTCTTAAAATAAGAGTAAGGGAGTAGGATTTCCTAAAATGACATAGGGATGGACATTTTTGGAAACCACTGAATTCGGATTCAGGAAAATTTATTTTGACTTTAAAACGTGCAGAAATGGTTTCTGTGCACATTGGTGAAATCGTTTCATCAATCGGAGTCACGATGAATTTTATATTAATTTCTGAACGAGCGGGCTTTGCTTGTCGGGCCCAGCTTATGACTAATGGGCCCTAAGGTGTTAGTGGCCTGCATTATAAATAAGTTATTTCAGTACAGAAATTACACACAACAGGTCATTATTTTGAGAGCAATTTTTCGAAAACCCTAGCCTCTCAAAACGTTTTTTGGCCGCCCCCTCCCTACTCTGTCAGAGAAAATTCCGGTCTGTGATTTTGAATCGCAGTAAGGAATAACGAATCAAATTCGTGTATTCTCTTCGCAGAAAACTTCTGATAGATTTTCTACTGCAATCTATCAGAGGGATTAAACCTCTGTTCGTGGACCTGATTGAAGGCGTTCATCGGTTCCAGGGAGAGACAACAAGAGCAGAATTGTTCTGTTGGTGTCCATTAATCTCGTTGCGAGATTTGAGGTAAAATTTATTTAATTGTTATTTAAATTTTACACACACATAATTCAATCGATGAACGGTTGATACCCATACCATGGAAACGTTCCATGAAAAACGTTTGAACTTCCGCTGCACCGGGTATCAATCGTAATTGGTCTGGGAACTCGCCAGTTTTCCAACAGTGGTATCAGAGCCAGGTTGCTCAGATCAATCGATTGAATAATCAATTGTACAAAATTTTTGAGTCTCGGTTTATGAAACAAAATAAATATTTTTAATAATAAAAATTTTTTTTTTCGGGGCAAAACCCGGGCAGCGATTGGATCGCTGCCCGGTGGGGCAGCAATTGTTGCTGCCCGGGCGGCGCACGGCGCGCCCAAAGGGGGCGCACAGCGCCGCCCAAGGCGGCGACCGTCGCCGCCCAGGGCGGCGCACGGCGCCACCCAGGGCAGCGCTGTGCGCTGCCCAGCGCAGCGCTGGGCGCTGCGCAGGGCAGCGCTCGGCGCTGCCCAGGGGCGGCGCTCGGCGCTGCCCAGCGCAGCGCTGGGCGCTGCGCAGGCAGCGCTCGGCGCTGCCAGGGGCGGCGCTCGGCGCCGCCCAGCGCAGCGCTGGGCGCTGCGCAGGGCGGCGCTCGGCGCCGCCCGGCGCTGCCCAGTGGCGGCGCGGCGCTCGGCGCTGCCCAGCGCAGCGCTGGGCGCTGCGCAGGGCAGCGCTCGGCGCTGCCCAGGGGCGGCGCTCGGCGCTGCGCAGGGCGGCGCTCGGCGCGCCCAGGGCAGCGCACGGCGCCGCCCAGGGGCGGCGCCAGGCGCTGCCCTAAGGGGGCAGCCGGGCTGCCCCCGGCCCGCGCCCCGGGTGCGGGCCAACCCGGGAGTGTCCCGGGTGGCCCGCGGGAAAAATTAATTTTTAATTTTTATTAATTTTAATATTTAAAATTTTATTTTTGGTCCGGTCAAAAATTGTTTTTGATTGGTTCACGAGATTTCGGATCGAATTGTTCGAGTCCGTAAATTTTAAAATTGATTTTGGATAAATTTGAATTTTTGGAAAATTTTAATATTTTATCCGTAAATTGAATTTTGAAATCAATTATTTTGGTACAATTGATGATAAGATATGATCTTATGATATATTAGATAAAATATGATTTTATTTGTAAAATTGGATTTTATAGATAAAATATGATTTTATTTGATATGGAGATAAAATATGATTTTATATGTGAAATGTGATTTTATATATAAAATATGATTTTATCTTGTTTAAATTTGAATTGCCACAGCATGTTATCCAATAAATTAATTTTGAATTAAATGTTATTGGATAAGGATGATCGATTGCCATGACCAATTTTGTAGGTGTATGTTAGGAATTTACATTTTGTCTTTATTGTTGTTGGTTTTTATTAATGGGCCTGGTTTATGGCCCGATATGAATGTCATATGTAATAAAAGTGGGCTTGGTTTATAGCCCGTTCCCACCCCCTAAAAATGTATCCCCTACTTGTCATTGTTATTTAATTGTAAATACATTAGATTTAGTGGGAGATCAAGATTTGAAGATGGTGGGCCCAGCAGACAATGAAGACTGAAGAAATGTAAATTGGAAGCATATGTAATAGGATTGCATTTGCATACTGCATATTACCTAGGATTGGACTAAGACCCGTGATTGGCAACCACGGGTCAATTAGAAATGGAATCGATCATCCTATATAATATGTGATATTATGATTGTATGCATGTTTAGACATAAATTGCGTGAATCCGGCAATGCATGCAATAAATTAAAAATGATGAGACAAATATTTTTATAAATAAAATCCCTCATTTTAAATATGATTTAAAATTTATATCAAGATAAATAAAGGAAATTTAAATATTGTTTAAATGTTCCCACCTTCCATCAACGGTCAATGTATGTGATGCTACCCGCGGATACGGTCCGGCTCATATTATTGGGGGGGCCCGTCCGTCGGAAAGCTGTACATTGGATCGACAAATGTTGTAAGTTGGGTGGAACTCCCATGGGATCGGCTCATATTATTGGGGATCCACATGGCGACCGTCCATCACAACTTAATATTGATGGGTCATCTTGACATGTCACTTTAAACGGCGTCATATTATTGGGCCCTTATTGGACATGAGGTAAATACATGGGGGTTGCTTTGGAAGCAATTGGACTCTACCTTTTGAGAATTATGGTTGGCTGATATTATTCGGGACCATAAGTTTGTCAATTGGACTCCATGTTCTCACTAAGGAAAAAAGTTTCCCGTTTTCACTAGAGGGTGGTGAAATCGTTAAAATAGTGGGAGTGAGATTCATAAAATTAAATTCGCCTATTTTATGTCTTAGTAAATTATTTAAACAATCATCGATAATTGTCTGTTTTATCTCAGTAATCCACATGTTTCTGTTCTCCAACAAAACAAACTTATTGACGCAAACAATACAGAATGATTCCATAAGTTAAGATTGTCCTAAGTTCGGAAAAGATTTTCTAAGTGTTAGAAAAGGCTTCTCCGAAAACAGCCCCGGCTGATGTAACTGCCGAAAGGTTGGCCGAACTAGAGAAATGGTTGGACCATGATCTCAAGGCCAAATGTTACATGCAAAATTGGACAAGTCTAAACAAGTTTGCCATCATTGCAAGAAACCCGGTCATTGGAAACGTAACTGCAAGGAATACCTCAAGCAGTTGCGAACTGCAAAGGGTATGTTTTACATTAAAATGTTTTTCTTAATACTACTTCTTGGGTATTGGATACCAGATGTAGATCTCATATTTGCAATGAGTTGCAAATGATGACAAGAAGTAATAGGCTAAGGATGGGTGAGACCCAGTCAAGGCTCGGGAATGGTTCCAGAGATAAATCCAAAGCTATAGGAACATTTTTGCAGAACGGTTTTAAATTATTGTTGAGAGATGTTTTATTTGTGCCAGATTTAATTAAAAACATTATTTCTATTTCTATGCTTGATAGAGATGGTTATTCTTGTAATTTTGTGAATGGGATTTGCAATATTTACAAGAATGAATGTTTGATTGGAAATGGACAACTTGAAAACGATCTATACAATTTAAAACTAAAAGACGTTCCAGTAAAATTGTATTGACAAACCGGCGACAACAAACAAAAGGAAAATCGATAGTCAAAACCCGGCAAACCTTTGGCACGCTAGACTAGGTCATATTTCCTCAAGGAGGATGAACAAGCTAGTGGGAGAGGGCATGTTTGATATGTCTGATATTAACTCTCTACCTACTTGTGAATCCTGCCTAAAAGGGAAAATGACTAAATCTCCTTTTAAGGGGAAGCCTGAACGTAGTCAAAATTTGTTGGATTTGATCCATACAGATGTTTGTGGTCCATTTAGAGTAGGGACTCAACATGGCCACACCTACTTCATTACCTTTACTGATGATTATTCTAGGTATGGGTATTTATATTTAATGAAATATAAGTCTGAAGCATTTGAAAAATTCAAAGAATTCAAGGCTGAAGTAGAAAACAAGCTAGGTAAAAGTATTAAAGCACTTCGATCGGATCGAGGTGGAGAATACTTGAGTACCGAGTTTTTGGACTATCTGAAAGAGAATGGGATTCTCTCTCAGTGGACTCCTCCTATGACACCACAGCTTAATGGTGTATCGGAGCGTCGTAATCGAACTTTGTTGGACATGGTTCGATCTATGATGAGCTTCACTGAGCTTCCACCTTCGTTTTGGGGCTATGCGCTTGAAACGGCGGTATTGTTGTTGAACAACGTCCACACTAAAGCAGTGGACAAAACACCATACGAGTTATGGAATGGCAAAGCTCCTAAGTATTCGTACTTGAGGATTTGGGGATGTCCAGCTTACGTGAAGCGGACAGTGGGAGATAAGTTGGATAGTCGATCCAGCCTGTGTTATTTGTGGGGTATCCGAAGAATTCAATCGGATATTATTTCTATTATCCTGCTGAAACAAAGGTGTTTGTTTCGCGGAATGCCACCTTCTTGGAGAAGGAGTTCTTATTGGATAAGAAAGGCGAGATGATGGAACTCGAAGAAGTTCGAGAAGAACCCGAAATACAAAATAACGATCCCACACCTCAGGAACCATTGCTGGACACGCCTGCACCTAGAAGATCCGAGAGGACTTCTAGACCTCCAGTTCGATATGGTCTTCTTCTTGAAGAGGGTCAAGATGAACCCGACATTGGATGTGATCCAAGAAGCTTCAAGGAAGCAATTTCTGATGCGGATTCGAATTTATGGCTTGAAGCTATGCAGTCTGAATTGGATTCGATGCATACTAACCAAGTATGGTCTTTAGTGGATCCTCCCGATGGAATTGTTCCAATAGGGTGTAAATGGATCTACAAAAGAAAGCTTGGGCCTGATGGTAAGATATTGACTTACAAGGCGCGATTGGTGGCGAAAGGTTATACTCAAAGGCAAGGAGTTGACTATGATGAAACCTTTTCACCAGTCGCAATGTTCAAGTCCATAAGAATCCTAATTGCCATAGCTGCATGTTATGACTATGAGATATGGCAGATGGATGTGAAGACTGCTTTTCTTAATGGAGACATTAAGGAAGAAATCTATATGAAGCAGCCTGAGGGGTTCACATCCATGGGAAGCGAGCATAAGGTATGCAAGCTTCAGAGATCAATTTATGGTCTAAAACAAGCATCAAGAAGTTGGAACCAGAAATTTGATGAAACAATAAAAGATTTTGGTTTCATCAAGAACCCGGAGGAACCTTGCGTGTACAAGAAAGTAGTTAAGGATGCGGTAACATTCTTAGTACTTTATGTTGATGACATCCTACTCATTGGGAATGATGTAGGGATGTTGCAGTCAACAAAGATATGGTTATCAGTAGATTTTCCATGAAGGATTTGGGTGAGGCATCCTACATTCTTGGGATACAGATCTATAGGGATAGATCTAAGAGAATGATAGGACTCACTCAATCAACCTACATCGATACCATATTGAAACGGTTTTCAATGGATGGGTCCAAGAGAGGACATCTACCCATGTGTCATGGAGTTTCTCTATCCAAGTCTATGTGTCCCAAGACTGATGCAGAGATAGAGAATATGACACATGTACCATATGCGTCAGCTATAGGTAGTATCATGTATGGGATGATATCTACCAGACCGGATGTAGCATTTGCTCTGAGTGTCACGAGCAGATATCAGTCTAATCCTGGTCAGATGCATTGGAAAGCCGTGAAGGACATTCTTAAGTACTTGCGAAGGACTAAGAATATGTTCATGGTTTATGGAGGACGAGAACTCAAACTGGAAGGCTATACCGACTCTAGCTTCCAAAGTGATGTGGATGACTCGAAGTCAACCTCTGGATTTGTGTTCATGCTCAATGGCGGTGCTGTCTCTTGGAAGAGTTCCAAGAAGGACACCACAGCGGATTCCACCACTGAGGCTGAATACATTGCAGCATCAGCTGCTGCTAAAGAGGCCGTTTGGATGAGGAATTTCGTCCAAGAGTTGGGCGTCATTCCTGAATTTGTTGGTCCAGTCCCGGTGTACTGCGACAACACGGTGCCGTTGCTCAAGCAAAGGAACCAAGGTCTCATCAAAGATCCAAACACGTACTGAGGAAATACCACATAATCCGGGAGATTGTGGAAAGAGGAGACATCAGTGTCGAACGAGTGGCCTCTGCAGACAATATCGCTGATCCACTTACTAAGCCTTTGCCAGGACCATTGTTTGACAAACATCGCGAAGCAATGGGTCTACGTAGTATGACTAGTTGGCTATAGGCAAGTGGGAGATTGTAAGAGTGGGTGCCCAGTGAGCCAACTGTGTGGCTATGGGCTTTGTTGACTCTTTGTATAAACAATCTTTTGTTTAATATTATTTACACTTTTATGGCAATGACTTTATATTACTTCATATTGTTATATTGTGATATACTATTGTTGTTTTGATAAAGACCTTGAATATACTATAGTGTATGTAAGATGTGGTAGAACATGGAGATGTCTATCATGAAATACATCTTATAGTCACTGTATATTCTAAAACCGTTCCTAGTCGATTGAGCCGTCCGATAATAAGGATAAGGATCGCTCGAGTTTGAGACTAGCATTTGCGATGCGGAGTACCACGTTTCATTGGTAGGGAACATGGAGATGTTCGAAGCATGCAAATGGATATTCATAGGATGAATAGTCGAACTACCCTATCCGGACTTTCCAAGTGGTTATCACTTATCGAGTGGATAAAGTCCGCGGTTTTGGTTGTACACCATTAGTCCTTACGACTTGAAACATCATGGAGACTCTATATGCTAGTACTGTGCTTTGACTCGTTTACCGACTCTGAGGGGGTCATCAGGTGTCGAGATTGGGTACAGTTACGACACATATAGGAGTCAATGCATTGTTGTCAAGGATTCACCACATACTTGCGAGTGTGGATATCCTATGCGATCTGAGGAGATATTAGTGTGATAAATCTCTGGCCAGAGTAATTGATGTGATTTAAGAAATGGTTTCTTAGTAGCACATGCGATGTCACTAATTTGATCTTCAAGATGTATTGCATAGTTATCGAATCTTGAGCGACTCTCGATATACCAATGGTTGTTGATTCGATCGGGATATATGGATGAAGGGACCGTACTGTACGTTAACCAAAATCTACTGGTTCTTGTAGGCACTATCAGTGATACCTAGGGAATCATGGGGCGATGTTGCTAGGCGCTTTACCATGATTCGTTGGGCAAGTCGGAAAGTGTTGTTCCGAGTCACAAGGAGTTGTGAGCCCACGGCTAGCTGTATCCCTGAACCATTGAGGGTCACACAGTGTAATGGAGTTTTAATCCCCGTTGAGATAGTTAAATTTAAAGAGTTAAATTTAATGAACTAAGGAGTTGGACTTCTTAAATAAGAGTAAGGGAGTAGGATTTCCTAAAATGACATAGGGATGGACATTTTTGGAAACCACTGAATTCGGATTCAGGAAAATTTATTTTGACTTTAAAACGTGCAGAAATGGTTTCTGTGCACATTGGTGAAATCGTTTCATCAATCGGAGTCACGATGAATTTTATATTAATTTCTGAACGAGCGGGCTTTGCTTGTCGGGCCCCAGCTTATGACTAATGGGCCCTAAGGTGTTAGTGGCCTGCATTATAAATAAGTTATTTCAGTACAGAAATTACACACAACAGGTCATTATTTTGAGAGCAATTTTTCGAAAACCCTAGCCTCTCAAAACGTTTTTTTGGCCGCCCCCTCCCTACTCTGTCAGAGAAAATTCCGGTCTGTGATTTTGAATCGCAGTAAGGAATAACGAATCAAATTCGTGTATTCTCTTCGCAGAAAACTTCTGATAGATTTTCTAGTGCAATCTATCAGAGGGATTAAACCTCTGTTCGTGGACCTGATTGAAGGCGTTCATCGGTTCCAGGGAGAGACAACAAGAGCAGAATTGTTCTGTTGGTGTCCATTAATCTCGTTGCGAGATTTGAGGTAAAATTTATTTAATTGTTATTTAAATTTTACACACACATAATTCAATCGATGAACGGTTGATACCCATACCATGGAAACGTTCCATGAAAAACGTTTGAACTTCCGCTGCACCGGGTATCAATCGTAATTGGTCTGGGAACTCGCCAGTTTTCCAACAACTTCTATCCCTTGCTCTTGACGCTAACCAGGTCTATGCTGACTTGATCCTGCCCTTTCTGTTGCCAAGTACACATACAAAACAAAGCAACAGCCGGATAAACCGGTGAGAATGATAATCCCAGTAAAAGCAAAATATCAAGTAATACAACAATAACCATGCTTTCAAGACAACAACACAATCAATAACAACTTAATGAAATGCATGTCTTTAAACCGGGATATCAAATCTAATAAACGAAGGATTGTTGCTGTGCTTTTGGGATCCCGAGGATGAGATCATGTGACGACTCACCGACTCTCCCAATCGAGGTGGTGCCACATATCTCACTCCTCTAGACTTTGAGCAACCATAATGAGTATGCTAGCACTAGGCGATACGACTACGACCTAGGCCACTCAATCATAGTTCCCAAACGTCCAAACAAAAAGGGCGGTTCTGCCCGCTGAATCAACGTAGGCTCAAGATGAATGCATAACAAAAACATAAAACATAAGCCACATAGTCAAAAGCAAAATCAATCAACAAGACACAAGTTCCTCATGCTAGAACAAGTGTAGATGCAATATGTGATTTGAAAGGGAAACTCGAGAACCAACTGTCCCGAGTATGCTATCCCGCTACGATGACTGCTTTTACTTTTCAATGTCGTAGATCCAACTCCGGACAAGCTACAACAAAAGATTGTATCAACAACTATACAACCTAAAAAACAAACAACGGTTCAAGGAAATCTCTTTACCGTTCTTCGTCCAACTCTCGACGAACAATGCTGCTAACACAGGGCTTGACAAACTCCAACGAATCTGTACGAATACAAGAGTTGATCAACAACCATGATCACTCACAAGCCAAAGCTTCTATCAATACAAAAATGGTTCGAAATCTCCAAAACTCAAACCGACGGCATAACGACTATAAACTGAACAAATCGAAAACGCAGACAGCAGTTCAATACCGATATAACCTCATATCAATGCCCAAAACAACAATAACAAAGCAAACCCATCAATCTCAAAATCCACATTTTCGAAAATGGCTTCCAAAAATCATAACAAATCCGAATGTCGCTCTAATTCAAAACCGACAGATAATAAACGATCAGAACTCTGTCTAGAACAACATACTCGAATCTCAAACGATTCTAACATCCAAAAACTATAATGCACCTGATCGTAGAAAAACTTACGATATAACGAAGCTCTCGCTGCAGTGATCGCTAAACTGCCTTCAGAAATAAATTCCAACGGCCGGATCGTGCTCGGACTGAAATCCCAAAGCTTGGAAAAGCCTGGAGGCGTTCTAATGGATGGAGACGGCTTGGAGGAGATGGAGAAGACTTTGTCAACCAAATTCTAAGAGTAGATAATATATAAAAATGCATAATTTGCGTTTTAGTCCCTAAAAAATCCAATTTTTGCAAAAAGGACCCTGATCAAAATCAAGTCGGCTCGTGAACTCTGTAATCTCCGATTAACTCAAATAAACTCATTTAAGATAAAAACGGGGCGTTACAACTTTGGAATGGAATAAGGAAGATTAACTCGAATCCGGATTGATTCGAGTGTCCTAGTAGAAATCACATACTTGCATGTTTATATGCTTATTTGAACTTGATTGAATTGATATTTGAATGCATGAGATTTCATATGCATTCATATTGAGCCGATTGATTATTCATTTTGAATTAGACGATCTGGATATTATAGTTGAGTGGTCTTGGTAGGCGATTTACTACGAGCGTCGATTAACTCACTAAAATGCTCTGGAGTCTATAGGACTAAAATATACCTCGTCCACCTCGAAAGGGGAGTTCGGTGTGATTGTTGGATGTTTTAACCTCGGGATCCCAAACCGAAGAAAGAAATAAAGAAGAATTCCGTTTGATAATCCAGAAGTTTTAAAGCCATACATATCATTTTATTCCGCAGCGAAATGAACTACTTGAAGATTATGTGGAATTTGATTATGTATCATGTTTTGATATATTATGTGATATTTTATGTTAGTCTCTTTTACTGGGAATATTATTCTCACCGGATTATCCGGCTGTTGTCTTGTCTTTGTTTGTGTGCTTGGCAACAGGTGGGGCAGGACCGAGTCAGAGGCAGCATGGCTAAGGGTTGAGTTGATTAGAAGTGAGACTTGGTGTTTTGGGAGTCGAATTGTAATCGAACTTATATTGTATTTGAACTCTTGTTGTTCTATTATTTTCAATAAGTTAGATTGAAGCATGTTCTACTAGTTGAGATTGTATAACTTTAGAACTACTTTGTAATGGATTTATGCATGTTGTATCATTGGATTTGTAGTGCATGATGTTGATTTGGAAATGTTGGAGTTGAGCCTTTTTTATTTCTGCTGTTCCTTTATTCTGCAGTAGGGGGCACTCGGTCGGCACTTTTTAGCAGACCGAGCGCAGCCCCCTTTCCGATCGGCAGAAGGTTGGAAGGATTGGAGGCGCACGGTCTGCATTTTTTAGCAGACCGAGCGCACCCCCCTTTTAAAAAAAATTATTTCAGTTTTCTCTTAGAATTGGATCTTGCATGCTTTAGTGTAGTTAATACAAGATTAATTGATTAGCACCGAGGTCTCATATTAAGTGGTATCAGAGAGTTAAGATCTTGGACTAAAATTAGAAGAGAGCGGGGTAGATCGAGTCCGATTGAATTGGCTTCTTGCATGTGTTTGAGTTATTTAATTTATTTATTAAATAAGATACGAGCATGCTTTACTGATTGAGAATTATTTGAATTACATGATTATGTGATCTAAATTATAAAGCATGAAATTATTTGAGATATCAATTGATGGTTTCTGGATCGAATGCAAATATTCTGGAAGTGGTACTATTATTCAGAGAAGGTTTTGGACCTTATGGAATTATGGGAATCGGATTATCTGTGTCCTAACCTTTGATTATCAGATTATGGGTCCTCGAAGAGTGTTGAATAGGAACCCACCGCCACTTGTTCCTCCGAATGAGAATCCGCCTGTGAACACTCCTCCGAACGAACAGGGCAGTACAGTAATAGATCAAATGGATGCAACTGCTACGCCTATGGAGACCTTACTGAAAAGGTTCCAATCTTTCCGACCCCCGATTTTGAAGGGTACGGAGAATCCATTTGACTGCGAGAGTTGGTTGGACGACATAGACCAGCTTTTTGATTCTCTCGACTATTTTGACGACCGCAAAATCAGGTTAGTCATCCATCAATTGAGAGGATTTGCGAAGAACTGGTGGATTGCGACAAAGAGGGCTTTTGAGAATCGAGGTACAACTATTGACTGGAATCTTTTAAAATCTGAGTTCTATAAGCGGTTCTTTCCAGTTTCGTACTGAAAAGATAAAGGTTCCGAGTTCGCAAATCTGAAGCAAGGTATCGAGGATTATGTTGCCAAGTTTGACAGCTTGTTGAGGTTCGCACCTCACATTGCCGACAACAAAGAAGCTAAAGCTGATCAATTCATCAATGTCTGGAATCCTGATATCTTCACTCTGGTGAATACTGGAAGGCCCAATAACTTTGCTGATGCAATGGATCAGACCAAGGGTGCTGAGGCAGGGTTGATGAGGCAGAGAGGGAATCAGGTTGCATCTCAGCAGCAACAGAGGCAGTTTCAGAACCAACCATCTCAATATCAGAATCCGCCTCAGAGATCCGAAGGTGGTAGCAGTGGAGGAAACAGAAAGGATTACTACCATCCGAAAGGAAAACAGTTTAAGAAATCAGGAAGCGGTTCTTCGAACTCTGGTGGCTTGAATCAGTATAGTTCGGGACAGGGATCAGGTTCCTCTAGAGCTTCTTGTAGCAAGTGTGGAGGTCGTTGTTGGAAAACTATGTTCAGATCAATTAGAATTGATACCCGGTGCAGCGGAAGTTTAAAAATTTATTTTATTAATATGGAACGATTCCATATCTGGGTATCAAAACTTTACGATTAAATTTGTGTAAGTAAAACAAATAATCACTATTAAATATTTTACCTTGAAATCTCGAAACGAGATTATGGACACCAACACAATTTAATCTGCTCTTGTTTTATATCCCAGGAACTGATGAACGAACGTTCCTTCAATCAGGTCCACGAATAGAAAACAAAACCCTCTGATTGACTGCACTAGAAATCAATCAGAAGTTTGCGTAGAGAATAAACAGATATGATCTATTAATTCAGATTGTAATTTTTCACAAAAAATCACAACCCGAATTTTCTCCAAAAGGGACAGAGGATTTCGAAAATCCCCTTGAATAATATAGGCTGAAATTCAAAAATTGCAATATACAATGTGTGTGATTTTCGAACCCAACACCTCTATTTATAGATAATTTCTAGTTATAATTGTATCAGGACTCTAACTCCTTAAAGCCCACAATCCATAACTTAAGCCCAACAAGCCAAGCCTGTTGTTATAGAAATTAATATAAAATTCATCGTGACTCCGATTGATAAACTGATTTCACCAATGTGCACAGAAACCATTTCTGCATCTTTTAGAGTCAAGATAACTTTTCTGAATCCGAATTCAGTTATTTCCAAAAATGCCCATCCCTATGTCATTTTAGGAAATCTCACTCCCTTTAGTTAAGAAGTCCAACTTCTCTTTCATTAAATTTAACTCTTTAAATTTAACTATCTCTACGGGGTTTTAGTAATCCATTACTTGTGTAACCCTCAATGGTTCAGGAATATAGCTAGCTGTGGGCTCACAACTCCTTGTGACTCGGAACAACAATTTCCGACTTACCCATCGAATCATGGTAAGAGCGCCTAGCAACATCGCCCCATGATTCCCTAGGTATTACTGATAGTGCCTGCAAGAACCAGTAGATTCTGGTTAGCGTACCGTACGGTCCCTTCAACCAAATATCCCGATCGAATCAACAACCATTGGTGCATCGAGAGTCGTTCGAGATTTGATAACTATGCATAACATCTTGGATATCTATTAGTGACATCGCATGTGTTACTAGGAACACCAAGTAACCTAAAACACATCATGTACTCTGGCCAGAGATTCGTCACACTAATATCTCCTCAGATCGCATAGGATATCCACACTCGCAAGTATGTGGTGAATCCTTGACAACAAAGCATCGACTCCTATATGTGTCGTAACTGTACCCAATCCCGACACCTGATGACCCAAATAGAGTCGGTAAACGAGTCAAAGTACAGTACTAGCATATAGAGTCTCAATGATGTTTCAAGTAATAAGGACTAATGGTGTACAACCAAAACCGCGGACTTTATCCACTCGATAAGTGATAACCACTTGGAAAGTCCGAATAGGGTAGTTCGATCATTCATCATATGAATATCCATTTGCATGCTTTGAACATCTCTATGTTCCATACCAATTAAACGTGGTACTCGGCATCGCAAATGCTAGTCTCAATCTCGAGCGATCCTTTTCCTTATTTGCGGACGGCTCAATTGACTAGGAACTGTTTAGAATATACAGTGACTATAAGATGTGTTTCATGATAGCCATCCCCATGTGCTACCACATCTTACATACACTATAGTATATTCAAGGTCTTTATCAAAACAACAATAGTATATCATAATATAACAATATGAAGAAAGATAAAGTCAATGCCATTATAAAAGTGTAAATTATATTAAACAAAATATTGTTTTACATAGAGTCATAAAAGCCCTTAGCCACAAGTTGGCTAACCGAGCACCCACTCTTTCAATCTCCCACTTGCCCTAAAGCCAACTAGTCATACTACGTAATCTCATTGCTTCGCGATGTTTGTCAAACAATGGTCCTGGCAAGGGCTTAGTAAGCGGATCAGCGATATTGTCTGTAGAGGCCACTCTCTCGACACTGATGTCTCCTCTTTCCACGATCTCCCGGATGATGTGGTATTTCCTCAGTACGTGTTTAGACTTCTGATGAGACCTTGGTTCCTTTGCCTGAGCAACGGCACCCGTGTTGTCACAGTACACCGGGACTGGACCAACAGTTTCAGGAATTACACCCAACTCTTGGATGAATTTCCATATACAAACCGCCTCTTTAGCAGCAGCTGATGCTGCAATGTATTCTGCCTCAGTGGTGGAATCCGCTGTGGTGTCCTGCTTGGAACTCTTCCAAGAGACAGCACTGCCATTGAGCACGAATACAAATCCAGAGGTTGATTTCGAGTCATCCACGTCACATTGGAAGCTAGAGTCGGTATAGCCTTCCAACTTCAATTCTCTCCCTCCATAAACCATGAATAAATTCTTCGTCCTTCGCAAGTACTTAAGAATATCCTTCACGGCTTTCCAATGCATTTGACCGGGATTGGCTTGGTATCTGCTCGTGACGCTCAGAGCATAGGCCACATCCGGTCTGGTAGATATCATCTCATACATGATACTACCTATGGCTGACGCATATGGAACGTGTGTCATCTTCTCTATCTCTTCGTCAGTCTTGGGACACATAGACTTGGATAGAGAAACTCCATGACACATAGGTAGATGTCCTCTCTTGGACTCATCCATAGAAAACCTTTTCAATATGGTGTCGATGTAGGTTGATTGAGTGAGTCCTATCATTCTTTTAGATCTATCTCTATAGATCTGAATTCCTAGAATATAGGATGCCTCACCTAAATCCTTCATCGAGAATCTACCTGATAACCATATCTTTGTTGACTGCAACATCCCTACATCATTTCCCATGAGTAGGATGTCATCAACATAAAGTACTAAGAATGTTACCGCATTCTTAACTACTTTCTTGTACACGCATGGTTCCTCCGGGTTCTTGATAAAACCAAAATCCTTTATCGTTTCATCAAATTTCTGGTTCCAACTTCTTGATGCTTTTTTGAGACCATAGATTGATCTCTGAAGCTTGCATACCTTATGCTCGCTTCCCATGGATGTGTATCCCTCAGGCTGCATCATATAGATCTCTTACTTAATGTTTTCATTAAGAAATGCAGTCTTTACATCCATTTGCCATATCTCATAGTCATACCATACTGCTATGGCAATAAGGATTCTTATGGACTTGAACATTGCGACTGGTGAAAAGGTTTCATCATAGTCAACTCCTTGTCTTTGAGTATAACCTTTTGCCACCAATCGTGCCTTGTAGGTCAATACCTTTCCATCAGGCCCAAGCTTTCTCTTGTAGATCCATTTGCACCCAATTGGAACAATTCCATCGGGAGGATCTACTAAAGACCAAACTTGGTTAGAATGCATCGAGTCTATTTCCGATTGCATAGCTTCAAGCCATAAATTCGAATCCGCATCAGAAATTGCTTTCTTGAAGTTTCTTGGATCACATCCAATGTCGGGTTCACTTTGATCCCCTTCAAGAATAAGACCATATCTAATAGGAGGCCTAGAAGTCCTCTCGGATCTCCTAGTAATAGGCGTGTCTTGTGATGATTCTTGAGGTGTAGGATCGCTATTTTGTATCTCGGGTTCTTCTCGAATTTCTTCGAGTTCCATCATCTTGCCTTTCTTATCCAATAAGAACTCCTTCTCCAAGAAGGTGGCATTCCTTGAAACAAACACTTTTGTTTCAGCAGGATGATAGAAATAATATCCGATTGAATTCTTCAGATACCCTACAAAATAACATAAAGTGGATCGACTATCCAACTTATCTCCCACTGTCTGCTTCACGTAAGCAGGACATCCCCAAATCCTCAAGTACGAATACTTAGGAGCTTTGCCATTCCATAACTCGTATGGTGTTTTATTTATTGCTTTAGTGTGGACGTTGTTTAACAACAATACCGCCGTTTCAAGCGCATAGCCCCAAAACGAAGGTGGGAGCTCAGTGAAGCTCATCATGGATCGAACCATGTCCAACAAAGTTCGATTGCGACGCTCCGAAATACCATTAAGCTGAGGTGTCATAGGAGGAGTCCACTGAGAGAGAATCCCATTCTCTTTTAGATAGTCCAAAAACTCGGTACTTAAGTATTCTCCACCTCGATCCGATCGAAGTGCCTTAATACTTTTACCTAGTTTGTTTTCTACTTCAGCCTTGAATTCTTTGAACTTTTCAAATGCTTCAGACTTATATTTCATTAAATATAAATACCCATACCTAGAATGATCATCAGTAAAGGTAATGAAGTAGGTGTTGCCACATTTAGTACCAATCCTAAATGGACCGCAAACATCTGTATGGATCAAATCCAACAGATTTTGACTACGCTCAGGTTTCCCTTTGAAAGGAGATTTAGTCATTTTTCCCTTTAGATAGGACTCACAAGTAGGTAAAGAGTTAATATCAGACATATCAAACATGCCCTCTCCCACTAGCTTGTTCATCCTCCTTGAGGAAATATGACCTAGCCTAGCATGCCAAAGGTTTGCCGGGTTTTGACTATCGTCCTTCCTTTTAATTGTTGTTACCGGTTTATCAACATAATTAATTGGAACGTCTTTTAATTTTAAGCTATATAGATCGTTTTCAAGTTGTCCATTTCCAATCAAACATTCATTCTTGTAAATATTGCAAATCTCATTCACAAAATTGCAAGAAAAACCATCTCTATCAAGCATAGAAATAGATATAATGTTTTTGACCAAATCCGAAACATATAAAACATCTCTCAAAAATAACTTAAAATTGTTTTGCAAAACTAAATAAATGTCTCCTATAGCTTTGGCTTCGACTCTAGAACCATTCCCGAGCCTTAGCTGGGTCTCACCCATCCTTAGCTTAAGACTTCTTGTCATCACCTGCAAATCATTGCAAATGTGAGATCCACATCCGGTATCCAATACCCAAGAAGAAGTATTAAGCGAAACATTTATTTCAATGTAAAACATACCCTTTGCAGTTCGCAACTGTTCGAGGTATTCCTTGCAGTTACGTTTCCAATGACCGGGTTTTTTGCAGTAATGGCAAACGTTTTCATCTTTTATCCCATTTGAAACCTTGGCCTTTCCCTTCTTATTTGGTACAATCTTCTTGGGCGAGGCAGAACGTTTCTTACCCTTTCCACTAGGTCCTTTCTTAGAGTTAGAAGAGGAGCCAACCAAGAGTACCGGTTTATCCTTCTTTAGTGTGGTTTCATATGTGACAAGCATATTTACCATCTCTTCAAGGGTGGCCTCTATCTTGTTCATATTGAAGTTCATCACAAAACCGTCAAACGATGAAGGAAGTGATAGAAGCAACAAGTCCGCGCTAATTTCAAGCTCCAAAGTCAAGTCGAGTGTTACCAACTTTTCAATGAGCCCAATCATGTGCACCCCATGCTCACGGACCGAAGTCCCATCTTGCATGCGGCTCATCATGAGCTCTCTGATGGTGGCATACCTCTCCGACCTTGACTGAGCTCCAAAGAGTTCTTTGAGGTTCTTGTGAATGTCAGCAGCATTCACGGTATCCTCGAATCTCCTTTGAATCTCATCAGACATCGAAGCCTGCATGTAGCATTTGGCCTTGATATCATGGTCCCACCATAAATCAAGTTTGGCCAACTCTTCCGGACTTGTATTAGCCGGGGCTTCCTTCGGAGGCGGCTTCTCTAACACGTAGAAAGCTTTCCGAAGTAAGAATAATTTTCAACTTACGGAACCATTCCGTATAGTTTGCGCCAGTCAATTTGTTTTGTTCGAGAATTGAAAACAGTGGATTGCGACAAGTCATTGTAATAGTATACTGAAAAGGAAACAGACAATAATCAATGATTTGTTTAATTAATTTACTAAGACATAAAATATGGCGAATTTTATTTTATGAATTACACTCCCACTATTTTAACGATTTCACTACCCTCTAGTGAAAACGGAAAACTATTTTCCTTAGTGAGAAAATGGAGTCCAATTGACAAATCATGATCCCGAATAATATCAGCCAACCATAATTTTCAAAAGGTAGAGCCCAATTACTTCCAAAGTAACCCTCATGTTTTTACCTCATGTCCAATAAGGGCCCAATAATATGACGCCGTTTATTGTGACATGTCAAGATAACCCATCAATATTAAGTTGTGATGGACGGTCACCATGTGGATCCCCAATAATATGAGCCAATCCCATGGGAGTTCCACCCAACTTACAACATGTGTCGATCCAATGTACATCTTTCCGACGAACGGGCCCCCCCAATAATATGAGCCGGACCGTATCCGCAGGTAGCATCTCATACATTGATCGTTGATGGAAGGTAGGAATATTTAAACAATATTTAAATTCCCTTTTATTAATCTTGATATCAATTTTAAATCATATTTAAAATGAGAGATTTTTAATTTTGAAAATTTGTCTCATCATGCAATTTATGTATGTTTGCGGGATTCATACAATTTAGTCTAAACAAGCATACATCAATAATATCATATATTATTTAAGGATGATCGATCACATTAACTAATCGACCCGTGGTTGCCAATCACGAGTCTAAGTCCAATCCTAGGTGATATGCAAGTATGCAATGCAATCCTATTACATTGTGCTTCCAATTTACATTTCTTCGGTCTTCATTGTCTGCTGGGCCCACCATTTCTTCAAATCTTTGTCTCCCACTAAGTCTAATAAATTTACAATAAATTTCGATGACAAATATGGGATACATTTTTAGGGGTGGGAACGGGCCATAAACCAGGCCCACTTTTATTACATATGACAATCATATTGGGCTATAAACCAAGCCCATTAATAAACACCAACAACAATAAGACAAATGTAAATCACCTAACATACACCAAAAACATTGGTCATGGCAATCGATCATCCTTTATCCATTAATTAATTCAATAATTAAATAATTGGATAAACATTCAAAGGCATCATAATTTAAAAGATAAAATCATATTTTATCTTATCCATCCATAAGATCATATCTTATCATCAATTGTACCAAAATAATTAATTTTATAAAATTTAATTTAACGGATAAAATTTATAAATTTTCCAAAAATTCAAATTTATCCAAAAATCAATTTTAAAATTTTCGGACTCGAACAATTCGATCCGATGCCTCGTGAACCAATCAAAAACAATTTTCGATCGAATCAAAAACTAGAATTTCAAAAATTAAAATTTTAATTAAAAATTAAAAAATAATTTTTTCGAGCTGCCCGGGACAATCCCGGGCAGCCCGCGCCCCAAAAAGGGGGCCCGGGCTGGGCAGCCCGTCGCTGCCCCTTGAGCAGCAACGATCGCTGCCCGATTTTCCCATTAAAATTCAATTTTAAATTTTTCGTGATTGGCAACCAACTTGTGGCTAAGGGCTTTGATGATTCTATGTAAAACAATCTTTTGTTTAATATAATTTACACTTTTATAATGGCATTGACTTTATCTTTCTTCATATTGTTATATTATGATATACCATTGTTATTTTGATAAAGACCTTGAATATACTATAGTGTATGTAAGATGTGGTAGCACATGGGGATGGCTATCATTAAACACATCTTATAGTCACTGTATATTCTAAACTGTTCCTAGTCAATTGAGCCATCCGCAAAAAAAGATAAGGATCGCTCGAGATTGAGACTAGCATTTGCGATGCCGAATACCACGTTTCATTGGTATGGAACATAGAGATGTTCAAAGCATGAAAATGGATATTCATATGATGAATGATCTAACTACCCTATTCGGACTTTCCAAGTGGTTATCACTTATCGAGTGGATAAAGTCCGCGGTTTTGGTTGTACACCATTAGTCCTTATTACTTGAAACATCATTGAGACTCTATATGCTAGTACTGTAATTTGACTCGTTTACCGACTCTATTGGGGTCATCAGGTGTCGGGATTGGGTACAGTTACGACACATATAGGAGTCGATGCTTTGTTGTCAAGGATTCACCACATACTTGCGAGTGTGGATATACTATGCGATCTGAGGAGATATTAATGTGATGAATCTCTGGCCAGAGTACATGATGTGTTTTAGGTTAATGGGTTTTCCTAGTAACACGTGCGATGTCACTATTTGATCTCCAAGATGTAATGCATAGTTATCGAATCTCGAACGACTCTCGATATACCAATGGTTGTTGATTCTATCGGGATATATGGATGAAGGGACCGTACTGTACGCTAACCAAAATCTACTGGTTCTTGCAGGCACTATCAGTAATACCTAGGGAATCATGGGGCGATGTTACTAGGCGCTCTTACCATAATTCGATGGGTAAGTCGAAAATTGTTGTTCCGAGTCACAAGGAGTTGTGGGCTCACGGCTAGCTGTATTCCTGAACCATTGAGGGTTACACAAGTAATGGATTACTAAAACCCCGTAGAGATAGTTAAATTTAAAGAGTTAAATTTAATGAAAGAGAAGTTGGACTTCTTAATTAAAAGGGAGTGGGATTTCCTAAAATGACATAGGGATGGGCATTTTTGGAAATCACTGAATTCGGATTCAGAAAAATTATCTTGACTTTAAAAGATGCAGAAATGGTTTCTGTGCACATTGGTAAAATCAGTTTATCAATCGGAGTCACGATGAATTTTATATTAATTTCTATAACAACAGGCTTGGCTTGTTGGGCTTAAGTTATGGATTGTGGGCTTCAAAGAGTTAGAGTCCTGATACAATTATAACTTAGAATTATCTATAAATAGAGGTGTTGGGTTCGAAAATTACACACATTGAATCTTGCAATTTTCGAATTTCAGCCTATATTATTCAAGAGGATTTTTCGAAAATTCCTCTGTCCCTTTGGAGAAAATTCGGCTTGTGATTTTTGTGAAAAATTACAAATCGAATTAAAAGATCATATCTGTTTATTCTCTACGTAAAAATTCTGATTGATTTTTAGTGCAGTCAATCAGAGGGTTTCTGTTTTTCATTCGTGGACCTAATTCCGGAGTTAGATCGTGACTGTCATCGGTTCCCGGGATTTACAAGAAGAGCAGATTAAATTCTGTTGGAGTCCACGATCAAGCCTTTGCTTGACGAGGTAAAAATTTAACTGTGTTTTATTTTTACTTGAATAAATTTAATCGTAAAAGTTTTGATACCCATATATGGAATCGTTCCATATAATAAAATAAAAATTTTAAACTTCCGCTGCACCGGGTATCAATTCTTAATTGATCTGAACACCGTTTTCCAACAGTGGTATCAGAACCAGGTTGCTCAGATCAAACGATTAAATTAATCGATTGTACAAAATTTTTAAGCCTCGGTTTATGAAACAAAACGAAAATTTAAAATTGAATTTTAATGGGCAAATCGGGCAGCGAGCATCGCTGCCCATGGGCAGCGCTGGGCGCTGCCCAAGGGGCAGCAACGGGCTGCCCAGCCCGGGCCCCCTTTTGGGGCGCGGGCTGCCTGGGAAAATTATTTTTAATTTTTAATTAAAATTTTAATTTTTGAAATTCTAGTTTTTGATCCGATCGAAAATGTTTTTGATTGGTTCATGAGGCATCGGATCGAATTGTTCGAGTCCGAAAATTTTAAAATTGATTTTTGGATAAATTTGAATTTTTGAAAAATTTATAAATTTTATCCGTTAAATTAAATTTTATAAAATTAATTATTTTGGTACAATTGATGATAAGATATGATCTTATGGATGGATAAGATAAAATATGATTTTATCTTTTAATTATGATGCATTTGCATGTTTATCCAATTATTTAATTATTGAATTAATTAATGGATAAAGGATGATCGATTGCCATGACCAATGTTTTAGGTGTATGTTAGGTGATTTACATTTGTCTTATTGTTGTTGGTGTTTATTTATGGGCTTGGTTTATAGCCCAAATATGATTGTCATATGTAATAAAAGTGGGCCTGGTTTATGGCCCGTTCCCACCCCTAAAAATGTATCCCATATTTGTCATCGAAATTTATTGTAAATTTATTAGACTTAGTGGGAGACAAAGATTTGAAGAAATGGTGGGCCCAGCAGACAATGAAGACCGAAGAAATATAAATTGGAAGGTCAATGTAATATGATTGCATTGCATACTTGCATATCACCTAGGATTGGACTTAGACTCGTGATTGTCAACCACGGGTCGATTAGTTAATGGGATCGATCATCCTTAAATAATATATGATATTATTGATGTATGCATGTTTAGACTAAATTGTATGAATCCCGCAAGCATACATAAATTGCATGATGAGACAAATTTTTAAAATTAAAAATCCCTCATTTTAAATATGATTTAAAATTGATATCAAGATTAATAAAAGGGAATTTAAATATTGTTTAAATATTCCTACCTTCCATCAACGATCAATGTATGAGATGCTACCCACGGATACGGTCCGGCTCATATTATTGGGGGGGGGGGGGGTGCCCGTTCGTCGGAAAGCTGTACATTGGATCGGCACATGTTGTAAGTTGGGTGGAACTCCCATGGGATTGGCTCATATTATTGGGGATCCACATGGCGACCGTTCATCACAACTTAATATTTATGGGTTATCTTGACATGTCACAATAAACGGCGTCATATTATTGGGCCCTTATTGGACATGAGGTAAAAACATGGGGGTTACTTTGGAAGTAATTGGGCTCTACCTTTTGAAAATTATGGTTGGCTGATATTATTCGTGATCATGATTTGTCAATTGGACTCCATGTTCTCACTAAGGAAAACAGTTTCCCGTTTTCACTAGAGGGTAGTGAAATCGTTAAAATAGTGGGAGTGTAATTCATAAAATTAAAATTCGCCATATTTTATGTCTTAGCAAATTAATTAAACAATCATTGATTATTGTCTGTTTCCTTTTCAGTATACTATTACAATGACTTCTCGCAATCCACTGTTTTCAATTCTCGAACAAAACAAATTGACTGGCGCAAACTATACGAAATGGTTCCGTAAGTTGAAAATTATTCTTACTTCGGAAAAAGCTTTCTACGTGTTAGAGAAGCCGCCTCCGAAGGAAGCCCCGGCTAATACAAGTCCGGAAGAGTTGGCCAAACTTGATTTATGGTGGGACCATGATATCAAGGCCAAATGCTACATGCAGGCTTCGATGTCTGATGAGCTTCAAAGGAGATTCGAGGATACCGTGAATGCTGCTGACATTCACAAGAACCTTAAGGAACTCTTTGGAGCTCAGTCAAGGTCGGAGAGGTATGCCACCGTCAGAGAGCTCATGACGAGCCGCATGCGAGATGGGACTTCGGTCCGTGAGCATGGGGTGCGCATGATTGGGCTCATTGAAAATTTGGTAACACTCGACTTGACTTTGGAGCATGAACTTAGCGCGGACTTGTTGCTTCTATCACTTCCTTCATCGTTTGACGGTTTTGTGATGAACTTCAATATGAACAAGATAGAGGCCACCCTTGAAGAGATGGTCAATATGCTTGTCACATATGAAGCCACACTAAAGAAGGATTAACTGGTACTCTTGGTTGGCTCCTCTTCTAACTCTAAGAAAGGACCAAGTGGAAAGGGTAAGAAACGTTCTGCCCCGCCCATTAAGATTGTACCAAATAAGAAGGAAAAGGCCAAGGTTTCAAATGGGATAAAAGATGAAAACGTTTGCCATTACTGCAAGAAACCCGGTCATTGGAAACGTAACTGCAAGGAATACCTCGAACAGTTGCAAACTGCAAAGGGTATGTTTTACATTGAAATAAATGTTTCGCTTAATACTTCTTCTTGAAGATTGGATACCGGATGTGGATCTCACATTTGCAATGATTTGCAGGTGATGACAAGAAGTCATAAGCTAAGGATGGGTGAGACCCAGCTAAGGCTCAGGAATGGTTCTAGAGTCGAAGCCAAAGCTATAGGAGACATTTATTTAGTTTTGCAGAATAATTTTAAGTTATTTTTTAGAGATGATTTATATGTTCCGGATTTGGTCAAAAACATTATATCTATTTCTATGCTTGATAGAGATGGTTTTTCTTGCAATTTTGTGAATGGGATTTGCAATATTTACAAGAATGAATGTTTGATTGGAAATGGACAACTTGAAAACGATCTATATAGCTTAAAATTGAAAGACGTTCCAATTAATTATGTTGATAAACCGGTAACAACAATTAAAAGGAAGGACGATAGTCAAAACCCGGCAAACCTTTGGCATGCTAGGCTAGGTCATATTTCCTCAAGGAGGATGAACAAGCTAGTGGGAGAGGGCATGTTTGATATGTCTGATATTAACTCTCTACCTACTTGTGAGTCCTGCCTAAAGGGAAAAATGACTAAATCTCCTTTCAAAGGGAAACCTGAGCGTAGTCAAAATCTATTGGATTTGATCCATACAGATGTTTGCGGTCCATTTAAGATTGGTACTAAATGTGGCAACACCTACTTAATTACCTTTACTGATGATCATTCTAGGTATGGGTATTTATATTTAATGAAATATAAGTCTGAAGCATTTGAAAGGTTCAAAGAATTCAAGGCTGAAGTAGAAAACAAACTAGGTAAAAGTATTAAGGCACTTCGATCGGATCGAGGTGGAGAATACTTAAGTACCGAGTTTTTGGACTATCTAAAAGAGAATGGGATTCTCTCTCAGTGGACTCCTCCTATGACACCTCAGCTTAATGGTGTTTCGGAGCGTCGCAATCGAACTTTGTTGGACATGGTTCGATCCATGATGAGCTTCACTGAGCTCCCACCTTCGTTTTGGGGCTACGCGCTTGAAACGGCGGTATTGTTGTTAAACAACGTCCACACTAAAGCAGTAAATAAAACACCATACAAGTTATGGAATGGCAAAGCTCCTAAGTATTCGTACTTGAGGATTTGGGGATGTCCTGCTTACGTGAAGCAGACAGTGGGAGACAAGTTGGATAGTCGATCCACCTTATGTTATTTTGTTGGGTATCCAAAGAATTCAATCGGATATTATTTCTATCATCCTGTTGAAACAAAAGTGTTTGTTTCAAGGAATGCCACCTTCTTGGAGAAGGAGTTCTTATTGGATAAGAAAGGCAAGATGATGGAACTCGAAGAAATTCGAGAAGAACCCGAGATACAAAATAGCGATCCTACACCTCAAGAATCATCACAAGACACGCCTATTACTAGGAGATCCGAGAGGACTTCTAGGCCTCCTATTAGATATGGTCTTCTTCTTGAAGGGGATCAAAGTGAACCCGACATTGGATGTGATCCAAAAAACTTCAAGGAAGCAATTTCTGATGCGGATTCGAATTTATGGCTTGAAGCTATGCAATCAGAAATAGACTCGATGCATTCTAACCAAGTTTGGTCTTTAGTAGATCCTCCCAATGGAATTGTTCCAATTGGGTGCAAATGGATCTACAAGAGAAAGCTTGGGCCTGATGGAAAGGTATTGACCTACAAGGCACGATTGGTGGCAAAAGGTTATACTCAAAGACAAGGAGTTGACTATGATGAAACTTTTTCACCAGTCGCAATGTTCAAGTCCATAAGAATCCTTATTGCCATAGCAGCATGGTATGACTATGAGATATGGCAAATGGATGTAAAGACTGCATTTCTTAATGGAAACATTAAGGAAGAGATCTATATGATGCAGCCTAAGGGATACACATCCATGGGAAGCGAGCATAAGGTATGCAAGCTTCAGAGATCAATCTATGGCCTCAAACAAGCATCAAGAAGTTGGAACCAGAAATTTGATGAAACGATAAAGGATTTTGGTTTTATCAAGAACCCGGAGGAACCATGCGTTTACAAGAAAGTAGTTAAGAATGCGGTAACATTCTTAGTACTTTATGTTGATGACATCCTACTCATGGGGAATGATGTAGGGATGTTGCAGTCAACAAAGATATGGTTATCAGGTAGATTCTCGATGAAGGGTTTAGGTGAGGCATCCTATATTCTAGGAATTCAGATCTATAGAGATAGATTTAAAAGAATGATAGGACTCACTCAATCAACCTACATCGACACCATATTGAAAAGGTTTTCTATGGATGAGTCCAAGAGAGGACATCTACCTATGTGTCATGGAGTTTCTCTATCCAAGTCTGTGTCCCAAGATTGACGAAGAGATAGAGAAGATGACACACGTGCCATATGCGTCAGCCATAGGTAGTATCATGTATGGGATGATATCTACCAGACCGGATGTGGCCTATGCTCTGAGCGTCATGAGCAGATACCAAGCCAATCCCAGTCAAATGCATTGGAAAGCTGTGAAGGATATTCTTAAGTACTTGCGAAGGACTAAGAATTTATTCATGGTTTATGGAGGGAGAGAATTGAAGTTGGAAGGCTATACCGACTCTAGCTTCCAATGTGACGTGGATGACTCAAAATCAACCTCAGGATTTGTATTCGTGCTCAATGGCGGTGCTGTCTCTTGGAAGAGTTCCAAGCAGGACACCACAGCGGATTCCACCACTGAGACAGAATACATTGCAGCATCAGCTGCTGCTAAAGAGGCAGTTTGGATAAGGAAATTCATCCAAGATTTGGGTGTAATTCCTGAAGCTGTTGGTCCAGTCCCGGTGTACTGTGACAACACGGGTGCCGTTGATCAGGCAAAAGAACCAAGGTCTCATCAGAAGTCCAAACACGTACTGAGGAAATACCACATCATCCGGGAGATCGTGGAAAGAGGAGACATCAGTGTCGAGAGAGTGGCCTCTACAGACAATATCGCTGATCCGCTTACTAAGCCCTTGCCAGGACCATTGTTTGACAAACATCGCGAAGCAATGGGATTACGTAGTATGACTAGTTGGCTTTAGGGCAAGTGGGAGATTGAAAGAGTGGGTGCCCGGTTATCCAACTTGTGGCTAAGGGCTTTGATGACTCTATGTAAAACAATCTTTTGTTTAATATAATTTACACTTTTATAATGGCATTGACTTTATGTTTCTTCATATTGTTATATTATGATATACTATTGTTGTTTTGATAAAGACCTTGAATATACTATAGTGTATGTAAGATGTGGTAGCACATGGGGATGGCTATCATGAAACACATCTTATAGTCACTGTATATTCTAAACTGTTCCTAGTCAATTGAGCCGTCCGCAAATAAGGATAAGGATCGCTCGAGATTGAGACTAGCATTTGCGATGCCGAGTACCACGTTTCATTGGTATGGAACATAGAGATGTTCAAAGCATGCAAATGGATATTCATATGATGAATGATCGAACTACCCTATTCGGACTTTCCAAGTGGTTATCACTTATCGAGTGGATAAAGTCCGCGGTTTTGGTTGTACACCATTAGTCCTTATTACTTGAAACATCATTGAGACTCTATATGCTAGTACTGTACTTTGACTCGTTTACCGACTCTATTGGGGTCATCAGGTGTCGGGATTGGGTACAGTTACGACACATATAGGAGTCGATGCTTTGTTGTCAAGGATTCACCACATACTTGCGAGTGTGGATATCCTATGCGATCTGAGGAGATATTAGTGTGACAAATCTCTGGCCAGAGTACATGATGTGTTTTAGGTTAATGGGTTTTCCTAGTAACACGTGCCATGTCACTATTTGATCTCCAAGATGTAATGCATAGTTATCGAATCTCGAACGACTCTCGATATATCAATGGTTGTTGATTCGATCGGGATATATGGATGAAGGGACCGTACTGTACGCTAACCAAAATCTACTGGTTCTTGCAGGCACTATCAGTAATACCTAGGGAATCATGGGGCGATGTTGCTAGGCGCTCTTACCATGATTCGATGGGTAAGTCGGAAATTGTTGTTCCGAGTCACAAGGAGTTGTGAGCCCACGGCTAGCTGTATTCCTGAACCATTGAGGGTTACACAAGTAATGGATTACTAAAACCCCGTAGAGATAGTTAAATTTAAAGAGTTAAATTTAATGAAAGAGAAGTTGGACTTCTTAATTAAAAGGTAGTGGGATTTCCTAAAATGACATAGGGATGGGCATTTTTGGAAATCACTGAATTCGGATTCAGAAAAATTATCTTGACTTTAAAAGATGCAAAAATGGTTTCTGTGCACATTGGTAAAATCAGTTTATCAATCGGAGTCACGATGAATTTTATATTAATTTCTATAACAACAGGCTTGGCTTGTTGGGCTTAAGTTATGGATTGTGGGCTTTAAGGAGTTAGAGTCCTGATACAATTATAACTAGAAATTATCTATAAATAGAGGTGTTGGGTTCGAAAATTACACACATTGAATCTTGCAATTTTCGAATTTCAGCCTATATTATTCAAGAGGATTTTTCGAAAATTCCTCTGTCCCTTTGGAGAAAATTCGGCTTGTGATTTTTGTGAAAAATTACAAATCGAATTAACAGATCATATCTGTTTATTCTCTACGTAAAACTTCTGATTGATTTCTAGTGCAGTCAATCAGAGGGTTTCTGTTTTTCATTCGTGGACCTAATTCCGGAGTTAGATCGTGACTGTCATCGGTTCCCGGGATTTACAAGAAGAGCAGATTAAATTTTGTTGGAGTCCACGATCAAGCCTTTGCTTGACGAGGTAAAAATTTAACTGTGTTTTATTTTTACTTGAACAAATTTAATCGTAAAAGTTTTGATACCCATATATGGAATCGTTCCATATAATAAAATAAAAAATTTAAACTTCCGCTGCACCGGGTATCAATTCTTAATTTATCTGAACACCGTTTTCCAACGACCTGAAGAGTCAGTTTTGGTAGAAGAAGATGAAGAGTGATGTTGCGAGGTTTGTATCCCGTTGTTTGAACTGCCAGCATGTGAAGGCTGAGAGAAAGAGGTTGGGTGGTCTTCTGCACAGTTTATCTATTCCGAAATGGAAGTGGGATCATATCTCGATGGATTTCGTCACGAAGCTACCCCGATCTGTTCGAGGATGCGATGCCATTTGGGTAGTGATTGACCGTTTGACAAAGTCTGCTTGTTTTATTCCGTATCGGATGACATATCGTCATGATCAGATGACCGAGTTGTATGTCAGAGAGATTTTCAGATTGCATGGTGTGCCGAGATCGATTGTTTCAGACCGAGATCCTCGGTTTACTTCTCATTTCTGGCATAGTCTACAGGAGGCTCTTGGTACTCATTTACACTTGAGTACCGCATACCATCCTCAGACCGACGGTCAATCAGAGCGGACGATTCAGACTCTGGAAGATATGTTACGAGCAGTGGTGCTTGACTTTGGCACTACTTGGCAAGATTCGTTGCCTCTCGTTGAGTTTTCGTACAACAACAGCTTCCAGACGAGTATAGGAATGGCACCATTTGAAGCGTTGTACGAAAAGAAGTGCAGATCTCCTCTGTACTGGGATGAGATGTCTGAGTCCCCAGACTTGGGATCAGATATGTTACGTGATATGGCTGAGCAGGTGAAGATTATTCGATTGAGAATGAAGACTGCTCAGGACCGACAAGCGAAGTATGTGAATATCCATCGCAGACCTCTATCTTTCGATCAGGGAGACCAAGTATTCTTGAATATTTCTCCGTTTAGAGGTACTGTTAGATTTGGGATGAGAGGGAAGTTGTCACCGAGATTCATCTGTCCGTATGAGATTTTGCAGAAGATAGGCGATCTAGCCTAAAAATTAGCACTTCCTCCTTCTTTATCTGGTATTCACGAAGTATTTCACGTATCGATGTTGAGGAAATACCATCCCAATCCTGCTCATGTTCTTCAACCTGACGAAGCCGAACTCGATGAAACTCTGAGTTATTTCGAGAGACCGATTCAGATCCTTGACAAAAAGAAGAAACAGCTCAGAACCAAATCGATTCCTTTGGTGAAAGTTCAGTGGAGTCGTCATGGAGTCGAAGAAGCGAGTTGGGAGACAGAATCTGATATGAGATAGAGATTCCCTGACTTATTTATTTGACGTGAGTCCTTAATTCTGTTCTTGAATTCTTATTTCTTTCTTATGAGTTGATATTACTGATTTCGAGGACGAAATCTATTCTTAGTGGGGGAGAATTGTAATGCCCCGTTTCTATCTTAATTGACTTTATTTGAAATAATCAGTGATTTCATAATTCGAGATCGGACTTTTTATTGATCAGGGACTATTTTGAAATTTTCGGAATTTTCAGGGACTAAAATGCAAATATTGGTTTTGTTAGATATTTATAAGGGATTTTGACTTTTGGAACACTTCATCTTCACCCCTTCCATCGCCTATCCTCCATTGAAGACGCCATTTGAGGTTCCAAGCTTTGGGATTTCACCCCGAACTCGATCCGTCCATCGGAAATTATTTCTGAAGGCAGTTTAGCGATCACTACAGCGAAAGCTTCATTCTATCGTAAGTTTCTCTCCGGTCAGATACGTTTTTGTTTTTTGGATGTTGTTAGAATCGATTGAGTTTCGAGTATGTTGTTCTTGACAGAGTTCTGATCGTTTATTCTCAGTCGGTTTTGAATTTGAGCGTCATTCGGAATTGTTTTGATTTTTGGAAGCATATTTCAAAATTATGGATTTTGAGATGTGTTGGATTTGAGTTTGAATGTTTGAATGATGATTGATATGAGATGTTTGGATTGATATTATGTTGTCTGCATTTCCGGTTTGTCAGAATATAGCCGTTATGCCGTCAGTTTGAGTTTCGGGATATCGTTTCTATTGATTTGATTATACCGAGTTTGATGAGGTTTCACTATCGATATTGATCTTGTGACTTCTTCTGTTAGATTGATTCGAAGTTCGTAGAGTTGCGAGACTGCAGCTTTGATCAGTTTGGAAGATTTGAGCCAGTATAGTATCGACTTTCTTACTTATCGACCGTAGAACTTGAATAGATATTGAATTGAGAATTGTTGTTTTACAGATTGAAGATCGTGAAACGACGAGAAGGTATAAGACGACTTTTGTAGTGCCCGCAATTAATCAAGGTAATTAAGGAAATTAATTACTAAATTTTGCCTAAAATTATCCGAAGTGGATCGGAAGCTCCGAAGCACAGATCGGAAGCTCCGATCGGGATCGGACGTTCCGTTGGAGGATCGGACGTTCCGTTCTGGCTAGGGCTGGCATCATCACCGACGTCAGCAAGATGACATCACTGCTTACGCACGTGAGGTGACATCGGACGTTCCGATGTCACGATCGGACGCTCCGTTCGCGATCGGACGTTCCGATGAGGGATCGGACGTTCCGATCGCCGTCTATAAATAAGGGGTCCGAGCCCTCATTATGTGCACCGATTTCCCCTCCTTTCCTCTGGGTTTTCAAACCTTCTTACTTAGATCTACGGAGTTCTAGGCATCCTATTGGGAATCCAAAAGTTGCCTAGCGATCCCGGCGTCGTAGCGGAGGTGTGCCTAAGTTTTGAGGCAATTCTACACCAGCGGGCTGACGACGGACGAAGGTATAATTTGGCTTCCTAAAAATATTTAGAAGTATGCAATAGCTTAGTTAAGGCTTTTAGAGCTTAATTGTTGATGCATGGATATTTGTATTGTAGTAGCTAGTAGACTGGACTAGTAGGCTTGGAGTCTAGACCAGCAGAGCTAGGTTTGACCAGCAGTGTAACACCAAGAACTTTTAAAATTTGAATATCATGCCTAAAATTATTTTCAGTATTTATATTTTTAATTTCTTGAAGTTAATTGTTTAAGTTTCAGTTAAAGATAGCATTGCTTGACCTATTTGAATTAAATGCCTTGAATTGTTTAGTTAGTGAGTTTCTATCCCGGCAGGCGACGATGGTGGGCTTCGGTGGTATATTTTCAAGACTTTCGTTTTTAAGATTTTAAGTTAGAGGAAAAAGGAGATTTTGGCCAAAAAATGAGAATTTTGAACTTTTAAGGGGTCAAAAAGCAATTTTATCATTTTCTTGGATTATTTCCTAAACTTTTCATAAAATAGGATTTTATTAAATCCGGGCTAGTGTAATTTCAATTAAAATATTGAGAGTTGAAATTTTAAACTTAGAAGTTTTAAAGGTGCAAAAGTTTTGAGGTAAAGAGTTGTAATAGTGCAAGTAGCACTTTTACAAGTACAATAGTAACTTTAAAACACTACACACAATACACTCTCATTTATTTCCCTCTAAAATACACATTTACAACCTAAATCAAAACCCTAGCCCCTTTTTGACTCAAGAGCCGCCACCCCCCCCCCTTCCCCTTGAGGTTTCACTTCGGCCGACTCCTCTTCCTCGCCTCCTAGCTGCTGCCGCCGCCGCCAACCACCGCCGTCCCCACCACCGAAGGAACTCCACAAGAAGCATAGCTTGGTGTTTGGCTAGTGTCCAGCCCTTTCCTCCCCCTTGTTTTCGATTTTCTTGTTGGTAAAGGTTGGAAGGCAAGTATAAATTGTTCTTGGGCTTTCATTCAAGCAATATCTATCCCCACCCTTAAGTTTCTTTTGCAAAATTTTGAAATGCAAGATGTATAGGTATGTAGGGTTCGGTTTTTGCATGATTTAGTGGAGGTAGGGCTGTTTTTTTTTTAAGTATTGCATTTGAGTTGTGTTTATGTGATTAAATGATGAATTTAGAAGCTATGGCATGGATTTTTATGATTGGGTTTGCATAATTTCGAAAATTCAGAAGTGAGGTGCCCTAAATTTTGAAGTTTTGCATGTGTAAGGGCTGGAATTGAAATGATGTTGAGGCATTTAATTGATTTGCATGGGTCTTGATTGATTACCCAATATTTTGAGGCTTTTGATGCTTAAAATTTGAAGTTTTCGAAATGTGAGGTGAAAGTGTGGTTGGGTGTTGTCCAAGTGCTTGGGAAAAGTCCTAAGTGATGTTATTTGAGGTGTATTGATGTTTGGTATGGAGAAAAGTTGAGGAAAGAGGGTTATGGGGTTGAATTTTTGAGTTAGAGGTAAGCTGGGTGTTGTTGAGTGTGCAGGGCAGTACTGTTCACCGGGCAGGGCAGGTCTTGGCTGAGGTCTGGGCAGTGTTAGGGCTGTACCATAGTAAAGTTCATGATGTTGTGGTCGTGTCGGTATAAAATGGGCTTATTTCGGATAAGTTTGGGCCAAGTTATGAGCCTTTTAAGTTGGAGGTGTAGGTGCAGATTTTTATTTGTAAAAAGGGGCTGTCCAATTTTCTTTTCTTGTCAATTAGCTCGTTTGATCATTTGATGTTACCACCTATTCCTAGGGTGATTTGAAGTGTTTGTTAAGTGTCGGTTCAAGCGGGACGGGTTTTGGTTAAGGCATGACAAAGTTTAGGGTCTTACGATTCTCTTGCTCGGGCTAACTCAAGTTTGAGGGAAATTGTTGAGTGAAGTGTTTCTTTTGTCTTAGGGGCAGCCACTCATCCACCTTACACCCACATTTTTGAGTTGAGTCTCATGTCTTAAAGGTTGCCTATTCGTGTGCATATGACATGTTCTTGAGTTTCATAAAGTGAAAGGAAGTTTTCTTGCTTTGCATGCTATAAAGAGGTGTGAGTCGAGTTTTAATGAATGAAAAGGAAAAGAAAGTAAATGTTTTTGAATGAAGTGATTTGTTTGTGACAAAGAGGGGTGTTTCTAGGCCGGGGGATGCCTCGGTCTACTCACCAAGAGGTTATAGAGGTTTAGGTAGGGAGCAAGAGACATCTTGTTTATCCTTGCCACAGAGGGCAATGTGGGATCGGGAGTAATCTCGGTCTCCTTGCCACAGAGGGGCAATGTGGGATCGGGAGTTATCTCGGTCTCCTTGCCACAGAGGGGTTAAGTTCGTCGGGAGAAATCTCATCGTCTTGCTGGCATAGTGCACTGCAGCTATGATCATGATCGAAACAGAGGGTCACAAATCAAGGAACTGATTTCTATGAGGAAAAAGAAAAGGAAAAGAAAAGTTTAAAAGTTAAAGTTTCATTATTTCAGTTGACTCGTCTTACGTTGATGTCAGTCAGTCATGCATGAGGTTAAGTAAAGTATGAGGTTGATGTTAAGAAAGTTGAAAGTCTTTTATAGCGTGAGTTCATCAGTGCATGTTTCCTATACCTTCTAGTTTCATGCATATTACAGTTAAAGTTGAGCTATTGCATCACGTATTTTAAACCCTTGTTATTACACTGTTTATACTTGTTGACTCTTTAGACTCACTATGCTTGAATGTTTGCAGGTGAGGAGACTGTTGTTGAGATGGAGGGGCATGATCTACTGGGATGAGGCCATCGGCGGTGCAAGGCCCAGTGACCGTTGCTTTTTTATGTTTACGTTTTTCCGCACATTACTCTGTTATGTAATAATGAAGAGTTATTTGAGTACTTTCAGTATTTATAGCCAGGATGTGCATTCCCTGTGCTACAGTTGATGAATTTGTAGTATGTCTACACCTATGCATGTTTATGATTATTGCGAACTTTTAAATGCCTTAATTTACTTTATGCTGTAACCGGGAGGTGGTTACTAGGATTGCATGTTTATGATTAGCGCACTTGAGTTTTTAAGTCAGTTTTTCTTTCCTTATTTGAATTGTTGACTGGGTTAAGATGGCTTGTTTTCTTTGTAAACAAGTCATGGAAAAAATTTTTAAAAATCCGCAAATTTTCATTTAAATTATTTTTAGTCTAGTAGTTAGGGTCGTTTCAGTTGGTATCAGAGCACGGTCTTGGTTTGGGCTGAGCCTACTACCGGCTGCTGAAACTCAGGGGATCTCGCCTCAAAGTCTGTAAGATTTAAGTTTAATGTCTCTATCTATTTAAGTTTTGATGCATGAGTTTCTTGAGTTATTGAGAAATTTAGATTTGAAGTAAAAATATTTTTCTAAGGCATGAAATTTGAATGTTGGATTTTCTCGTTGCGTTTAGATGGCTCGTCGTCATGATCAGCGTGCAGTTACTCCGCCTCCACCGCCGCCTCCTCCACGGCCGCCGTCTTCACCGCCGCCGCAGGTGGATGTAGGAGGACAGGTGCTAGCGGGATTGGCCCGCATTCTCGAGCGTCATGTGGATGCTCCTAGAGCTGGAGTGGGGACTGTTTATGAGCAGTTCCGGAAGATGAATCCGAAGGACTTCGTTGGCACCACTGATCCATTGATAGCGGAGGGTTGGATCCGTTCTCTGGAGGTGATCTTTCGCTATATGCAGCTGGGAGATCCAGATAGAGTGAGGTGTGTTGTGTTTCTCCTCCAGGATGATGCCGCCCTCTGGTGGGAGGGAATGGAGAAGATTGTGAACCCAGCTACTCTACCTTGGACTGAGTTCAAGAAGTTGTTCTTTGAGAAGTATTTTACTACTGATGTGAGAGCCCATTTGAAGACGGAGTTTATGAGCTTGAGACAGGGAGATTTGTCGGTGGCACAGTTTGTGGTGAAGTTCGAAAGGGGCTGCCATTTTGTGCCTTTGATTGGAGATGACGAGAAGGAGAAGCTGGAGCACTTTCTTGTGGGGCTTCAACCCGCCATCCGTAGGGATGTACTTATGGCGGAGCCAGCTGATTATGCTTCAGCGTTGAGGCATGCCTTGAGGTCCGAGCAGACACTGAGAGATATTAGCGCGGAGGCGCATGGCAAGAGGCCCTTCCCTCATCAGGGCCACTCTCAACAGCAGCAGCACGGCAAAAAGCCGTATCATCGACCACCGAGACAGCAGGGACAGTAGGCACCACAGGGGCGTCAGGCCCAGAAACAGGCTCCTCCCAAGGCTGGGGAGAAGCCTATTTGCCAGGTTTGCCACTGCCCGCACTTTGGGAGATGTTTGAAGGATGCTGGAGTTTGCTTCAAGTGCAAGAAGCCAGGCCATATCTCTACCCATTGTCTAGAGCTGAGGAGGCCCATGCAGGGCAGAGTGTTCGTGATGGAGGCCGAGCAGGCCGACCCAGACACTACTCTTCTCACAGGTAATATCTTAACTTTTGGGTTAGAGCAGTTAAAGATTTGTTGATGCATGCGACTCTAAGTCTTTGCTTGTTTGAGGTTTTACTCTAGTAAATTGTTGCTTGTCTTAGGACCTTTGACTGTTTAGCATGACTAGTATCTTGCTTGGGAATGAGCCTAAGTAGAACTCGTGGTTTTAACTTCAACCTTTTTGTCGTTGTAACTACTGCTATGCAGGTAGGATTGTTGTGGCAGGCGTAGCCACGAGGGCCTTATTAGACTCAGCGGCTACCCATTCCTTTATATCGGAGTCTTTTGCCCTTGAGAGGGGCATTCAGAGCGAGGAATTGGAGGTCGGATTCTCAGTTACTATCCCCTCAGGGGAAGAGCTATCCACCAGGAGCTTGGTGAGAGATCTTGTATTGCTTTTGCAGGGTCAGTCAGTGGTAGCAGACCTCATAGTGCTACCTTTGCCAGAGTTTGACCTGATTCTTGGGATGGATTGGATGACGAAGAATGCGGTGATGATAGACTTCCAGCAGAGATCAGTGCTAGTCAGGCTTGAGGGCGAGGAACCGTTTTGGTTCGAGGCTGCTAAGAGCTTGAGGAAGACTCGAGTCATTTCTACCATGCAAGCTCAGAGGCTTGTACTTAGTGGGTGCGAGTCATTTCTAGCCAGTTTATCTTTGACAGAGCTGTCAGAGCGACCAGTTATTTCTGATGTGGCTGTCGTCAGGGAGTTTGAGGATGTGTTCCCTAGCGATGTTGTGGGAATTCCGCCCGATAGAGAAGTGGAGTTCTCTATAGATTTGATTCCCGGTACTGTGCCTATCTCCAAGGCACCGTACAGATTGGCTCCTACCAAAATGAAGGAGTTAAAATAGCAGATTCAAGAGTTGCTTGACAAGGGATTCATACGCCCTAGTTTCTCCCCATGGGGCGCACCAGTTCTCTTCGTTAAGAAGAAGGACGGTAGTCTAAGATTGTGCATAGACTACCGAGGTTTGAACGGAGTGACTGTGAAGAACAAGTACCCATTACCTAGGATCGAGGACCTCTTCGATCAATTGCAAGGTGCATCCATCTTTTCGAAGATTGATCTTCGTTCAGGTTATCACCAGTTGAAGGTGAAGGAGTCAGATGTGTCAAAGACATCTTTTAGGACTCGTTACGGTCATTACGAGTTCCTTGTGATGCCGTTTGGGATGACGAACGCGCCCGCGGTCTTCATGGATCTTATGAACCGCGTGTTTCAGCCTTACTTGGACCGCTTTGTCATTGTTTTCATCGATGACATCCTCATTTATTCGAAGGATAGAGTGGAGCATGAACATCATTTGAGGACCGTTCTTGAGGTGCTTCGAGAGCACAAGTTGTTGGCCAAGTTTGATAAGTGTGAATTCTGGTTGGAGAAAGTTGCTTTCTTGGGTCATATTATTTCTAAGAGCGGTGTGGAAGTAGACCCTTCAAAGGTTCAAGCAGTGAAGGAGTGGTCTATACCGAGGAGCGCGTCTGAGATTCGCAGTTTTCTTGGATTAGCCGGATATTACCGAAAATTTATCAAGGGTTTTTCCTCCATTGTTGTGCCTATGACAGCGTTGACTAAGAAGAACGCCAAGTTTGTTTGGAGTGCCGAGTGTCAAAAGAGCTTTGATACTTTGAAGGAAGCTCTTACGACAGCGCCAGTGTTGACCATGCCATCCGGGCAAGGTGATTTTGTGGTGTATACTGATGCTTCCAAGTTGGGATTGGGAGCAGTTCTGATGCAGCGAGACAGAGTTATTGCCTATGCTTCTAGGAAATTGAAGGAGCACGAGAAGAACTACCCTACTCATGACTTAGAGTTGGCAGCGGTAGTGTTTGCTCTTAAGATTTGGAGACACTATCTTTACGGAGAGAAGAGTCAGATCTTCACAGACCACAAAAGCCTCAAGTACTTCTTCACCCAGAAGGAGTTGAATATGAGGCAGCGTAGGTGGTTAGAGTTGGTGAAGGACTATGACTGCAATATTAGCTACCACCCTGGTAAAGCTAATGTGGTTGCAGATGCTTTGAGCAGGAAGACTGCAGTGATTACCTCCTTGTCAGTGTCTAGACCGTTGCAGGTTGAGATTCAGAGGTATGGTCTAGAGTTTTATGCAAGTGGTAGAGCTCCTAGATTGTCTTCACTAAGTGTGCAGACTACACTTTTTGATCGTATCCGTGCAGCGCAGTCAGTTGATGAGCAGATCAGGAAGTGGAGACAGAGAGATGAGGAGAAAGGCAGCGGTTTGTATGCTGTGGTAGATGGGATTGTGAGGTACGGAGGTAGATTTTGGGTTCCCGCAGGTGATTCTCTGCGAGTTACTATCATGGCAGAGGCACATACATCGCCGTACTCAATCCACCCTGGTAGTACGAAGATGTATCGGGATCTTCAGCAGCTTTATTGGTGGCCAGGAATGAAAAGTGACATTGCCCGATTCATGTCAGAATGCCTGACATGCCAGCAGGTCAAGGCGGAGCATCAGAGACCGGCCGGATTGCTTAAGCCTCTCCCTATTCCTGAGTGGAAATGGGAGAATATCACCATGGACTTTGTTGTGGGATTGCCGAAGACAGTGAGAGGTTCAAATGCTATTTGGGTTATTGTAGACCGTCTCACTAAGTCGGCTCACTTTTTACCGGTGAAGATGACTTTCACGATGACTCAGTTCGCGGAGTTGTATATCCGGGAGATAGTCAGACTACATGGTATTCCAGTCTCCATAGTGTCTGATAGAGATCCATGGTTTACTTCGTCTTTTTGGAAGAGTCTTTACTTCGTCTTTTTGGAAGAGTCTTCATTCCGCTATGGGTACGAAGCTACTTTTTAGCACCGCCTTCCACCCGCAGACTGATGGCCAGTCAGAGAGGGTGATTCAGATTTTGGAGGATCTTTTGAGGGCATGTGCTATTGATTTTCAAGGTAGTTGGGAGTCGAGACTACCACTAGTGGAATTCGCGTATAATAACAGTTTTCAGTCCACTATTGGCATGGCTCCCTACGAGGCACTTTATGGGAGGAAGTGTAGATCTCCAGTGTTGTGGGATGAGATAGGTGAGAGATCAGACTTTGGTCCGGAGATTGTTCAGTTGACCACCGAGATAGTGGCTAAGATCCGTGATAGGATGAGGACTGCCCAGAGTAGGCAGAAGAGTTATGCTGATCACCGGAGGAGAGACTTGGAGTTCTCGATGGGTGATCATGTATTCATCCGTGTAGCGCCGCTGAAGGGAGTTTTGAGGTTTGGGAAGAAAGGAAAGTTGGCACCGAGGTTTATAGGACCCTTCAAGATTTTGGATAGGGTAGGGGCACTGGCTTATAGAGTGGCCCTGTCGCCTAACCTTGATAAGATCCATAGTGTCTTCCATGTGTCGATGTTGAGGAATTACATCTCGAACCCATCCCATGTGCTCAGTTCGGAACCGCTTCAACTATCTCCTCACCTGTCCTATGAGGAGACGCCCATCCGAATTTTGGATAGACAGGAGAGAAGACTCCGTAACAAGTCAATTCCAATGATCAAGGTGAGATGGCAGAACCATTCGGATGAAGAGGCCACTTGGGAAGCAGAAGCAGATTTCAGAGATCGCTATCCGGAGCTTTTTGGTGAGTTTTAATTTCGAGGACGAAATTCCTTATTAGGGAGGGAGGAATTGTAACACCAAGAACTTTTAAAATTTGAATATCATGCCTAAAATTATTTACAGTATTTATATTTTTAATTTCTTGAAGTTAATTGTTTAAGTTTCAGTTAAAGATAGCATTGCTTGACCTATTTGAATTAAATGCCTTGAATTGTTTAGTTAGTGAGTTTCTATCCCGGCAGGCGACGATGGTGGGCTTCGGTGGTATATTTTCAAGACTTTCGTTTTTAAGATTTTAAGTTAGAGGAAAAAGGGGATTTTGGCCAAAAAATGCGAATTTTGAACTTTTAAGGGGTCAAAAAGCAATTTTATCATTTTCTTGGATTATTTCCTAAACTTTTCATAAAATAGGATTTTATTAAATCCGGGCTAGTGTAATTTCAATTAAAATATTGAGAGTTGAAATTTTAAACTTAGAAGTTTTAAAGGTGCAAAAGTTTTGAGGTAAAGAGTTGTAATAGTGCTAGTAGCACTTTTACAAGTACAATAGTAACTTTAAAACACTACACACAATACACTCTCATTTATTTCCCTCTAAAATACACATTTACAACCTAAATCAAAACCCTAGCCCCTTTTTGACTCAAGAGCCGCCACCCCCCCCCCCTTTCCCCTTGAGGTTTCACTTCGGCCGACTCCTCTCCCTCGCCTCCTAGCTGCCGCCGCCGCCAACCACTGCCTTCCCCACCGCCGGAGGAACTCCACAAGAAGCATAGCTTGGTGTTTGGCTAGTGTCCAGCCCTTTCCTCCCCCTTGTTTTCGATTTTTTTGTTGGTAAAGGTTGGAAGGCAAGTATAAATTGTTCTTGGGCTTTCATTCAAGCAATATCTATCCCCACCCTTAAGTTTCTTTTGTAAAATTTCGAAATGCAAGATGTATAGGTATGTAGGGTTCGGTTTTTGCATGATTTAGTGGAGGTAGGGCTGTTTTTTTTTAAGTATTGCATTTGAGTTGTGTTTATGTGATTAAATGATGAATTTAGAAGCTATGGCATGAATTTTTATGATTGGGTTTGCATAATTTCGAAAATTCAGAAGTGAGGTGCCCTAAATTTTGAATTTTTGCATGTGTAAGGGCTGGAATTGAAATTATGTTGAGGCATTTAATTGATTTGCATGGGTCTTGATTGATTACCCAATATTTTGAGGCTTTTGATGCTTAAAATTTGAAGTTTTCGAAATGTGAGGTGAAAGTGTGGTTGGGTGTTGTCCAAGTGCTTGGAAAAAGTCCTAAGTGATGTTATTTGAGGTGTATTGATGTTTGGTATGGAGAAAATTTGAGGAAAGAGGGTTATGGGGTTGAATTTTTGAGTTAGAGGTAAGTTGGGTGTTGTTGAGTGTGCAGGGCAGTACTATTCACGGGGCAGGGCAGGTCTTGGCTGAGGTCTGGGCAGTGTTAGGGCTGTACCATAGTAAAGTTCATGATGTTGTGGTCGTGTCGGTATAAAATGGGCTTATTTCGGATAAGTTTGGGCCAAGTTATGAGCCTTTTAAGTTGGAGGTGTAGGTGCAGATTTTTCTTTGTAAAAAGGGGCTGTCCAATTTTCTTGTCTTGTCAATTAGCTCGTTTGATCATTTGATGTTACCACCTATTCCTAGGGGTAATTTGAAGTGTTTGTTAAGTGTCGGTTCAAGCAGGACGGGTTTTGGTTAAGGCATGAAAAAGTTTAGGGTCTTACGATTCTCTTGCTCGGGCTAACTCAAGTTTGAGGGAAATTGTTGAGTGAAGTGTTTCTTTTGTCTTAGGGGCAGCCACTCATCCACCTTACACCCACATTTTTGAGTTGAGTCTCATGTCTTAAAGGTTGCCTATTCGTGTGCATATGACATGTTCTTGAGTTTCATAAAGTGAAAGGAAGTTTTCTTGCTTTGCATGCTATAAAGAGGTGTGAGTCGAGTCTTAATGAATGAAAAGGAAAAGAAAGTAAATGTTTTTGAATGAAGTGATTTGTTTGTGACAAAGAGGGGTGTTGCTAGGCCGGGGGATGCCTCGGTCTACTCAACAAGAGGTTATAGAGGTTTAGGTAGGGAGCAAGAGACATCTTGTTTATCCTTGCCACAGAGGGCAATGTGGGATCGGGAGTAATCTCGGTCTCCTTGCCACAGAGGGGCAATGTGGGATCGGGAGTTATCTCGGTCTCCTTGCCACAGAGGGGTTAAGTTCGTCGGGAGAAATCTCGTCGTCTTGCCGGCATAGTGCACTGCATCCATGATCATGATCGAAACAGAGGGTCACAAATCAAGGAACTGATTTCTATGAGGAAAAAGAAAAGGAAAAGAAAAGTTTAAAAGTTAAAGTTTCATTATTTCAGTTGACTCGTCTTACGTTGATGTCAGTCAGTCATGCATGAGGTTAAGTAAAGTATGAGGTTGATGTTAAGAAAGTTGAAAGTCTTTTATAGCGTGAGTTCATCAGTGCATGTTTCCTATACCTTCTAGTTTCATGCATATTACAGTTAAAGTTGAGCTATTGCATCACGTATTTTAAACCCTTGTTATTACACTGTTTATACTTGTTGACTCTTTAGACTCACTATGCTTGAATGTTTGCAGGTGAGGAGACTGTTGTTGAGATGGAGGGGCATGATCTACTGGGATGAGGCCATCGGCGGTGCAAGGCCCAGTGACCGTTGCTTCTTTATGTTTACGTTTTTCCGCACATTACTCTGTTATGTAATAATGAAGAGTTATTTGAGTACTTTCAGTATTTATAGCCAGGATGTGCATTCCCTGTGCTACAGTTGATGAATTTGTAGTATGTCTACACCTATGCATGTTTATGATTATTGCGAACTTTTAAATGCCTTAGTTTACTTTATGCTGTAACCGGGAGGTGGTTACTAGGATTGCATGTTTATGATTAGCGCACTTGAGTTTTTAAGTCAGTTTTTCTTTCCTTATTTGAATTGTTGATTGGGTTAAGATGGCTTGTTTGCTTTGCAAACAAGTCATGGCAAAAAATTTTAAAAATCCGCAAATTTTCATTTAAATTATTTTTAGTCTAGTAGTTAGGGTCGTTTCAAGCAGTGTTAAAGGTACGTAAGTACTGACCGAGATAGCCGGCATGATATATTTGCTTATATGTTGCATGAGTATGTGCTATATGTTTTATCATGTTTTAGCATGTTTTACCGCCTTAGCACATACATGATTTTACGTGTGACTGCATCCGGAGAGATGTGAGTCATTGACAGTCTCCATAGGGGAGAATGACCTCATTTTGGACTCGAGTCAGGTATGACAGTTTCCATATGAGGCTTGTATCCTGTTTTGGATTCGGGTCAGGATGGGGTTGGCTCAGCCCTGATATGGAATATACGAGTACCCCGCTGAGTAGCTCTCTAGCCGGTACTGTATATTCTCGGAGCCATGAGCAAGTGTTTTCACTTGAGTTTTAAATCATCTGTGTGCGCATATTTGTATTTATATCATTGCTTCGTATTGAGCGTTCTAGCTCACGCCCCTGTGTTTGGGTATTGTGTACCTTGTGGCGGGGCAGGTTTGAGGCTGGACGGTTTAGGCGGCTCTCAGCAGGATTGAGACTTTGGAGAGTCCAAGGTTGTAGAGGGTAGGGATTTATTTACCCTGAACCTTCAATTTGGTTGTATAACAGTACTTATACACTTGTGATAGCGTCGGTTGTATTCTGCCGATTGGATTTGTTGTATTTTAATTATCCGCTCTTTACGCTTTAAGATTTTATTGCGTGCGCTTTTACTATAACTCTGATTAGATAGTGGATCCGGGTTGGGTCACTACATTTTTTGGTACCAGAGCGACGCATTGCACTGGGAATATCGTAAAGCGGATTAAGTAATTATCTGTTCTTATGTAACAGATGGCAGATTACGACGAGAGTCATGGTAGCGTAGACGGCGGTCGTTGGGGCGATCCAGATGATCGTAGATGTCGGGGACAGCCCGAGGAGCGCAGGCGAGTGAGCATGCGTAGATTCAAAGAAGTTAGCCCGAAGCCTTTGACGGGTGGTGAGACAGCTGAAGAGGCGGAGGATTGGATGGAGAGGATGGAGCAGTTCTTCCAGGAGTTCCGTTGCACGGCTGAGGATAGGATGGAGATTCTTGCCTTTATACTTAAGGGCAGAGCGAGGAAGTGGTGGAGATCTACTTCCGCACCGTTCATAGTAGCTAGAGGTGCAGCTACTTGGGTTGAGTTCCGTACTGCTTATCAGAGATTTTATTTTCCTCCAGCTCTTCGTCAGGCAAAAGCCAGCAAGTTTTTGAGTTTGCGACTGGGGACGATGACGATCGAGGAGTACCAGCAGAAGTTCTTTGATCTGCTACCCTTTTGTCCTCATATTGCTGATAGTTATATGGCGAAGTTTGATCATTTCCTTCAGGGTTTGAATCCTGACATTCATCGTATGGTTGTTGTGGGCGGCGATGGGACTTACGAGGATTTGGTGGACCGTTGTCGCCAGGCCGAGGACAGTATTCGGAGGAACAGGGGACTTTATTCTTCTTCTTCCAGGCCAGCGAGCTCTAGTCCTATGGGTCCGAGAGGACAGTCCTTCAAGAAGCCAGGAGGTACTTATTCTTCTTCCTCTGGATCTGGTGGGGTGCATCGTTTTGGCGGACAGAGACCGAACCGGTGTACTCAGTGCCGACGCAGACATCCGCCAGGGCAGTGTGGTCGGTCAGCCACTGCATGTTTCCAGTGTGGCCAGGAGGGTCACATGAAGAGAGATTGTCCTATGCTGGTTGGAACAGCGAGTGGTTCCGGAGGTTCTCAGGCATCTGTTCAGCCACCTCAGTACCAGCAGCCACCTTTTCAGCAACAATATTCGGAGCAGCGCCAGCAGCCGCAGCAGTCTCAGAGACAGCCTACTCAGACTCCTTCTCGGGGTCATTCTTCGTTGAGGCCACGTGCCCAGGGTCAAGTCTTTGCCCTTAACCAGGAGCAGGCAGAGGCTGACAGCGATCGGATGATTGCAGGTATCTGTAGTTTATGTGGTTTTCCTGCATATGTTTTAATTGATACCGGTGCATCGCATTCTTTTGTCTCAGCACGTTTTGCTAAGAATTATAAGTTGCCATATATTCCTCTAGATGTGTTATTAGTGGTTTCTACTCCTATGGGTAGCGAGGTTTTAGCCAAGCGTCTAGTTGTGGGTTGTGTTTTGGATTTCGAGGGACACCAGCTTAGTGCTAACCTAATGATTCTAGCGATGGAGGATTTCGATTGCATCATTGGGATAGATCTATTGACTACCTACCGAGCGATAGTGGATTGCTATCAGAGGTTTGTTCAGTTTTGTCCAGAGGATGACGAGTCGTGGTATTTCTATGGTGAGGGAGCGCGACCCCCGATGCCAGTGGTTTCAGCTTTGAAGGCCCGGCGTGCTTTAGAGTCTGGCGGGGAAGGCTACCTTATCTATGCCATTGACGCATCCTTAGGAGAGTCAGTGTAACGCCCCGTTTTTATCTTAAATGAGTTTATTTGAGTTAATCGGAGATTGCAGAGTTCACGAGCCGACTTGATTTTGATCAGGGTCCTTTTTGCAAATTTTGGAATTTCAGGGACTAAAACGCAAATTTTGAGTTTTATATATTATCTACACTTATATTTAAGTTGAGAAGTCTCCTCCATCTTCCTCCAAGCCGTCTCCCTCCATTGTAGGCGCCCAAATGAGTTTCCAAGCTTTGTGATTTCATTCCAAGCTCGATCCGGCCGTTGGAATTTATTTCTGAAGGCAGATTATCGATCACAGCAGTGAGAGCTCTGTTATATCGTAAGTTTTTCTACGATCGGATACATTCTAGTTTTTGGATGTTGTTAGAATCGATTTAGATTCGAATATGTTGTTCTCTACAGAGTTCTGATCGTTTATTATCTGTCAGTTTTGAAATAGAGCGACGTTCGGATTTGTTATGATTTTTGGAAGCCATTTTCGAAAATCATGGTTTTGAGATTTGTTGGGTTTGTCTTGTTGTTGTTGTATTAGCATTGAATTGAGTTGTTATCAGTATTGAACTGCTGTCTGCGTTGCCGGTTGTTCAGTTATAGCCGTTATGCCGTCGGTTTGAGTTTTTGGAGATTTTGAACCGTTTTTGAGTTTGAACTTGGCTTGTAAGTTGATCGTGGTTATTGATCAATCATCTCTTGTATCTGAACAGATTCGTTCGGAGTTTTCAAGCCCAGAGTTAGCAGCTGTTTGATCGTTTCAGAGAATTGGACGAAGAACGGTATAAAGAGTTTTCCTTGAACCGTTGCCTTGTTGTTGTTAGATTGTGTAGTTGTTTATACAATCTCTTTTGTAGCTTATCCACAGCTGGAACTACTGCATTGAAAGGTAAAAGCAGTCATCGTAGCGGGATAGCATACTCGGGACTGTGGTTCTCGAGTTTTCCCTTTTGAAATCTCATACTTGCATCTACACTTGTTCTAGCATGAGGAACTTGTGTATTGTTTGATTGTATTGGTTTTGTTAAAAGGATTATGTTTTATGTTTCTGTTATGCATTCATCTTGAGCCAATCTTGTTTCAGCGGGCAGAACCATCCTTTTTGTTTAGACGTTTGGGAACTATGATTGAGTGGCCCAGGTCGTAGTCGTTTCGTCTGGTGCTAGCATACTCATTATAGTTGCTCAAAGTCTAGAGGAGTGAGATACGTGGCACCACCTCGATTGGGAGAGTCGGTGAGTTGTTACGTGATCTTATCCTCGGGATCCCAAAGGCACAGCAGCAATCCCTCGTTATCAGATTTGATATCCCTGTCTAAAGACATGCATTTCATTACGATGTTATTGAGTTCGTTATTGTATTGAAAGCATGTTTGTTACTTGTATTACTTGTTATGTTGCTTTTACTGGGAATGTCGTTCTCACCGGTTATCCGGCTGTTGCTTTGTTTTGTATGTGTACTTGGCAACAGGTGGGGCAGGAACAAGTCAGAAGAGGCATGGTTAGCTTCGAGGGCAAGTAGTAGAAGTGAGACTCGGTTTAGAAGTCGAATTAGCATGTTTATCTAGTTTAAGATTGAAGCATGTTAGAACTCGAACTTGATATGTTTTGTTATTCGAATTAGTTTGTATTCGGATTGTAATCTAAAATCGAAGTATGTTGTTGTTGTATCGATTTAGACTTCTGGTTGTTTTTATGCCTTCTGAAAGCATGACTTGTTATGGCATGTTTCCCTACACTCTGTTATTGCATATGTATTTGAAGGCATGTCGGACCAAGCGCGGAATCCTTTCTTTTTTTTTTCTGCAGCCTGAGCATTTTCTGCCCAGGCCTTCCGCGCGCGGGCAAGGCGTTCCTCGCGCACGCGCGAGGCCTTCGTTGGGCCTCTGAATTGTTTGCCCGCGCGCGCGCGAGCTTGGTACCTCGCGCGGGCGCGAGCTTTTGGTTGGTCTCGGGTGTTGAAGCCCGCGCACGCGCGAGCTGGGTTCCTCGCGCGGGCGCGCGGCGTTTAAAAAAAAAAAAAAAAAAACCTTTTGAATTGTTTTACTCTTGGATTCTTGTTCGCTTACTTGTTGTTTAATCCGAGATTAGTGGTTTAGAATCGAGGTCTCACATTAAGTGGTATCAGAGCCTTAAGATTCTTGGTCGAACTAGAGTGAGCGGGGTAGATCGAGTCTGTGTGCAATGACTCCTCGCATGTGTTTGAATTATTTAATTGTGTACTTAATTCCATGCGAGCATGCTTTATTGTTTGAGCATTATTTGAATTACATGGTTGTGTGATTTAAATTAATAAAGCATGATCTACTTGAGATATAACTGTTTCTGTTCTCGACTGGTATTCGGTATTCCAAGCGGTTGTAAGGGCACTGATGGTAGCGATTGAGATATCTCGTGTGCTAACCTTTGATTATCAGATGGGTCCTCTTTGAGTGATAAACAGAAACACACCACCAGTTATCCCTGCGACTGAGCAAGCTAGCACTGAGGTTGATCAGTTGGATGCTTCAGCAACTCCTATGGAAACCTTGCTGAAGAGGTTTCAGTCGTTCAATCCGCCATTGTTGATGGGTTCAGAAAATCCAGTTGACTGTGAGAGTTGGTTGGATGATATGGATCAGTTGTTTGATTCCATTGACTACACAGATGACCGCCGAATCAGGTTAGTAATTCATCAGCTGCGTGGTGGTGCTAAGAGCTGGTGGATCATGAGAAAGAAAGCATTTGAGAGTAGAGGTACAGAGGTTACTTGGACTCTTTTTAAATCTGAGTTTTATAAGCGGTTTTTCCCTATCTCGTATCGTAAGGATAAGGGAGCAGAGTTTGCAAATCTGAGGCAAGGGAATCTGAACATTGAAGAGTACGTGGCTAAGTTCGATAGTCTGTTGCGTTTTGCACCGCTAATTGCCGGAGATGAAGAAGCTAAGGCAGATCAGTTCATCAACGGGTTGAACCCCGATGTCTTCACGTTGGTTAACACCAACAGGCCTAGCAACTTTGCGGATGCCATGAATTACGCAAAGGGAGCAGAAGCAGGCTTGTGGAGGCAAAGAGGTAATCAGGGGGCACCTCAGCAGCAGAGGCAGTATCAGAACCAACCATCTCAGTACCAGAATCAGCCACCTCAACATCAGAACCAGCAGCAGAGGTATGAAGGTGGAAACAGTGGGGGAAACAGAAAGGATCAGTACAAGGCAAGAGGTAAACAGTTCAAGAGACAGGGGAACAGTTCGTCCAGTTCCAGTGGTTCGAAGCAATTCGGTTCAGGACCGAGTTCTGGGTCATCATCCTTGTACTGCAGCAAGTGTGGAGGAAGACACTCACCGGATCAGTGTGTGGGAGTCTTCGGCAATTGTAACACATGTCAGCAACCGGGACACTTCTCTAAAGTGTGCCCTCAACGTAATAGAGATAGAGCTCAGAGTGGGAGTTCGTCTAGACCTGCAGCTCAGCCGGAGAGGCAGTCGTCTGCAGTGCACTCTTTCCAACCCCAGCAACAGCAGAACAGACAGGGAGGTAACTCTAGTGCAAATCAGCCTCCGAGATAGCAAGCACGAGTCTTTGCATTGACAGAGGATCAGGCTCAGGCAGCACCTGACGATGTCATAGCAGGTAACTGTTCGATTTTCGGTCATTCTGCTCATGTCTTGATAGATACAGGTGCTTCCCATTCCTTTATCTCTGAGAAATATGTGTTATTGCATGCTTTGCCAACTGAATTGTTGCCTACTGTAGTAGCTGTTACTTCACCTTTGGGTGGAGGAATTGTTTCTGTCCGACTAATCAGGAATTGTGAACTTTGTTTTGAGGGAAATTTGTTAGAATTCGACTATATTGTACTTGGGCTGTCAGATTTTGATTGTATTGTCGGGATAGATGCTTTAACCAAGTACAGGGCGACAGTTGATTGTTTTCTGAAGGTTTTCAGGTTCAGACCTGAATTGGCAGACGAGTGGAAATTCTTTGGTAAGGGCTCTCGATCTAGAATTCCTTTGATTTCAGTGTTATCTATGACTCGTTTGTTACAGAGAGGTGCAGAAGGATTTTTGGTTTATGCGGTTGATGTACTGAAATCTAGCCCAGCTTTGGTTGACTTACCAGTGGTTAGAGATTTTGCTGATGTGTTTTCGGAAGATGTTCCTGGATTGCCACCCATTCGAGAGGTTGAATTCAGCATTGACTTAGTGCCAGGTACTCAACCTATTTCAAAAGCTCCTTATCGTATGGCACTTGTTGAATTGAGAGAGTTGAAGGAGCAGCTTGAGGATTTGATTGCCAAGGGATACATCAGACCTAGTGTATCGCCTTGGGGTGCTCCTGTTCTATTCGTTCGGAAGAAGGATGGTTCTATGCGGCTCTGTATCGACTACCGTCAATTGAATCAGGCTACAGTTAAGAACATGTATCCTTTACCCCGAATAGATGACTTGTTCGATCAACTGCAGGGTTCTTCTGTCTACTCTAAGATTGATCTGAGGTCAGGCTACCATCAGCTGAGAGTGCGAGAGGAAGATGTTCCTAAGACCGCATTCAGAACGAGGTATGGTCACTTTGAGTTTATAGTCATGCCGTTCGGTTTGACCAACGCTCCAGCTGTTTTTATGGGTTTGATGAACCGTATCTTTCAGCGTTATTTAGATGAGTTCGTCATTTTTTTCATCGATGATATTCTTATCTACTCGAAGAACCGTACTGACCATGCAGAGCACTTGAGAATCGTCTTGCAGATTTTACGAGTTGAGCAGTTGTTTGCCAAGCTATCGAAATGCGAATTCTGGTTAGATCGAATTGTCTTTCTCGGTCATATTATTTCTGAAGATGGGATTTCTGTCGATCCCAGCAAAATCGAAGCGGTTATGAATTGGCCTAGACCGACATCAGTACCTGAGATCCGAAGCTTCATGGGTTTAGCTGGTTATTACCGTCGTTTCATCGAGGGTTTCTTGTCTATTTCCAAGCCTATTACCCAGCTGACTCAGAAAAATGCGCCTTTTGTCTGGACTCCAGATTGTGAGGCTAGCTTTGTTGATCTAAAGAGGAGACTGACCAGTGCTCCAATTCTTACTATTCCGAAGGGTACTGGAGGTTTCACAGTGTATTGTGATGCTTCTAACCGAGGTTTGGGTTGTGTTCTTATGCAGCATAAGCATGTGATAGCGTATGCATCGAGGCAGCTGAAACCGCACGAGACTCGTTATCCTGTTCATGATCTTGAACTTGCAGCGATTGTATTTGCTTTGAAGATCTGGCGTCACTATCTTTATGGTGAGTCTTTCGAGATCTTTTCTGATCATAAGAGTCTTAAGTACTTGTTTTCACAGGCAGAGCTGAATATGAGACAGAGAAGATGGTTAGATCTGTTGAAGGATTTTGACTGTGAGATCAAGTATTATCCAGGGAAGTCGAATGCAGTTGCAGATGCCTTGAGCCGAAAGCTTTGTTCTTTATCTCTTTCAACTATCGGTGTTTCTCAGTTGGTCGATGATTGTTGCACTTCTGGTTTAGAGTTTGGAACAAATAGGGAGACTATCAGAGTGTTTGCTATTCAAGCCGAGCCGGAGTTGTTTGTTGCAATCAGAGAAGCACAGAAGTCTGAGCCGAGCATTCAGGTTTCAGTAGAGAAAGTCAGAACTGGGCATCAGTCAGAATTCCAGGTTAGAGATGACGTTTTGTTTGTGAATAATCGTATTGTTGTGCCTGATATTTCGGAGTTGAGACAGCGTATTCTCCGAGAGGCTCATTGCAGTCGGTTTAGCGTTCATCCTGGAGGTCATAAGATGTACAACGATCTGAAGAGTCAGTTCTGGTGGAAGAGAATGAAGGACGATGTTGCGAGATTTGTATCTCGGTGTTTGAATTGTCAGCAAGTGAAAGCAGAGCGGAAGCGACCAGGTGGTCTTTTGCACAGCCTATCTGTTCCTGAATGGAAATGGGATCACATTTCTATGGATTTTGTCACGAAGCTACCACGATCCGTTCGAGGATGCGATGCTATTTGGGTAGTGATCGACCGATTGACGAAGTCTGCGTGTTTTATTCCGTACAGGATGACGTATCGTCATGATCAGATGGCTGAGTTGTATGTTAGCAATGTTGTGAGAGTGCATGGTGTGCCGAAGTAGATCGTTTCAGACAGAGATTCTAGATTCACTTCGCACTTCTGGCATAGTTTGCAAGAGGCGCTTGGTACTCGATTGCATCTGAGTACAGCTTATCATCCTCAGACAGATGGACAGTCAGAGCGGGCTATCCAGACGTTGGAGGATATGCTGCGAGCGGTAGTGCTAGACTTTGGCACTAGTTGGCAGGATTCTTTGCCTCTTGTCGAGTTTTCTTACAACAACAGCTTCCAAGCGAGTATCGGTATGGCGCCTTTTGAGGATTTGTATGGTAGAAAATGCCGATCTCCGTTGTTTTGGGATGATTTATCTGAGTCACCAGATTTGGGGCCGGATATGCTTCGAGTTATGGCAGAACAGGTTAAGGTCATTCAGACCAGAATGAAGACAGCTCAAGATAGACAAGCAAAGTATGCGAATGTCAGACGTCGACCTCTGAGTTTTGAGCAGGGAGACCGTGTATTCCTTAAGATTTCTCCGTTCAGAGGCACCGTCAGATTCGGTAAGAGAGGAAAGTTATTTCCGAGATTCATCGGTCCGTACGAGATTCTCGAGAAGATAGGCGATCTTGCCTATAGACTTGCACTTCCTCCGTCTTTATCTGGTATTCACGACGTTTTTCACGTCTCTATGTTGCGAAAGTATCAACCAGATATTTCTCATATCCTTCAGCCTGACGAAGCCGAGTTAGACGAGACCCTGAGCTATTTTGAGCGACCGATTCAGATCCTTGATCGGAAAGAAAAGCAACTCAGAACCAAGTTGATTCCATTGGTGAAAGTGCAGTGGAGCCGTCACGGCGTTGAGGAAGCTACTTGGGAGACAGAGTCTGACATGAGACAGCGTTTTCCAGAGCTATTCGGATGACGTGAGTTCTTCTTACTGTCTTTTGATTCTTTATTCTATCTTTGAGTTGTTGTTCTCGTTGATTTCGAGGACGAAATCTCTTCTTAGTGGGGGAGAATTGTAACGCCCCGTTTTTATCTTAAATGAGTTTATTTGAGTTAATCGGAGATTGCAGAGTTCACGAGCCGACTTGATTTTGATCAGGGTCCTTTTTGCAAATTTTGGAATTTCAGGGACTAAAACGCAAGTTTTGAGTTTTATATATTATCTACACTTATATTTAAGTTGAGAAGTCTCCTCCATCTTCCTCCAAGCCGTCTCCCTCCATTGTAGGCGCCCAAATGAGTTTCCAAGCTTTGTGATTTCATTCCAAGCTCGATCCGGCCGTTGGAATTTATTTCTGAAGGCAGATTATCGATCACAGCAGTGAGAGCTCTGTTATATCATAAGTTTTTCTACGATCGGATACATTCTAGTTTTTGGATGTTGTTAGAATCGATTTAGATTCGAGTATGTTGTTCTCTACAGAGTTCTGATCGTTTATTATCTGTCAGTTTTGAAATAGAGCGACGTTCGGATTTGTTATGATTTTTGGAAGCCATTTTCGAAAATCATGGTTTTGAGATTTGTTGGGTTTGTCTTGTTGTTGTTGTATTAGCATTGAATTGAGTTGTTATCAGTATTGAACTGCTGTCTGCGTTGCCGGTTGTTTAGTTATAGCCGTTATGCCGTCGGTTTGAGTTTTTGGAGATTTTGAACCGTTTTTGAGTTTGAACTTGGCTTGTAAGTTGATCGTGGTTATTGATCAATCATCTCTTGTATCTGAACAGATTCGTTCGGAGTTGTCAAGCCCAGAGTTAGCAGCTGTTTGATCGTTTCAGAGAATTGGACGAAGAACGGTATAAAGAGTTTTCCTTGAACCGTTGCCTTGTTGTTGTTAGATTGTGTAGTTGTTTATACAATCTCTTTTGTAGCTTATCCAGAGCTGGAACTACTGCATTGAAAGGTAAAAGCAGTCATCGTAGCGGGATAGCATACTCGGGACTGTGGTTCTCGAGTTTTCCCTTTTGAAATCTCATACTTGCATCTACACTTGTTCTAGCATGAGGAACTTGTCTATTGTTTGATTGTATTGGTTTTGTTAAAAGGATTATGTTTTATGTTTCTGTTATGCATTCATCTTGAGCCAATATTGTTTCAGCGGGCAGAACCATCCTTTTTGTTTAGACGTTTGGGAACTATGATTGAGTGGCCCAGGTCGTAGTCGTTTCGTCTGGTGCTAGCATACTCATTATAGTTGCTCAAAGTCTAGAGGAGTGAGATACGTGGCACCACCTCGATTGGGAGAGTCGGTGAGTTGTTACGTGATCTTATCCTCGGGATCCCAAAGGCACAGCAGCAATCCCTCGTTATCAGATTTGATATCCCTGTCTAAAGACATGCATTTCATTACGATGTTATTGAGTTCGTTATTGTATTGAAAGCATGTTTGTTACTTGTATTACTTGTTATGTTACTTTTACTGGGAATGTCGTTCTCACCGGTTATCCGGCTGTTGCTTTGTTTTGTATGTGTACTTGGCAACAGGTGGGGCAGGAACAAGTCAGAAGAGGCATGGTTAGCTTCGAGGGCAAGTAGTAGAAGTGAGACTCGGTTTAGAAGTCGAATTAGCATGTTTATCTAGTTTAAGATTGAAGCATGTTAGAACTCGAACTTGATATGTTTTGTTATTCGAATTAGTTTGTATTCGGATTGTAATCTAAAATCGAAGTATGTTGTTGTTGTATCGATTTAGACTTCTGGTTGTTTTTATGCCTTCTGAAAGCATGACTTGTTATGGCATGTTTCCCTACACTCTGTTATTGCATATGTATTTGAAGGCATGTCGGACCAAGCACGGAATCCTTTCTTTTTTTTTCTGCAGCCTAAGCATTTTCTGCCCAGGCCTTCGGCGCGCGGGCGAGGCGTTCCTCGCGCACGCGCGAGGCCTTCGTTGGGCCTCTGAATTGTTTGCCCGCGCGCGCGCGAGCTTGGTACCTCGCGCGGGCGCGAGCCTTTGGTTGGTCTCGGGTGTTGAAGCCCGCGCACGCGCGAGCTGGGTTCCTCGCGCGGGCGCGCGGCGTTTAATAAAAAAAAAAAAAAAAACTTATGAATTGTTTTACTCTTGGATTCTTGTTCGCTTACTTGTTGTTTAATCCGAGATTAGTGGTTTAGAATCGAGGTCTCACAGTCAGATATCCGAGAGATACCAGTGGTTCGTGACTTTCCAGATGTGTTTCCAGAGGAAATTTCAGGTTTGCCACTAGTTAGGGAGATTGAGTTTGGCATTGAATTAGTGTCAAGGACTGCACCGATTTCTAGAACTCCTTACCGATTGGCACTGTCAGAAATGAAAGAGCTGCAGAAGCAATTGCAAGATCTTCTTGATAAAGGTTATATTCGACCTAGTGTTTCGCCATGGGGAGCCCCAGTACTGTTTGTCAAGAAGAAGGATGGGTCGATGCGGTTGTGTATTGACTACCGTCAGTTGAATCAAGTGACAGTGAAGAATAAGTATCCTCTTCCGCGGTTAGATGATCTCTTTGATCAGTTGCAGGGTACATCTGTCTATTCGAAGATTGATCTTCGGTCTGGGTATCATCAGTTGCGAGTTCGATAGGAGGATGTTCCTAAGACAGCATTTCGTATGCGGTATGGACACTATGAGTTTCTAGTGATGCCGTTTGGTTTGACGAATGCTCCAGCTATTTTTATGGATCAGATGAACAGAGTTTTCCGCGACTTTCTAGATAAGTTCGTGGTGGTGTTCATCGATGAAATTTTGGTGTACTCTCGCAGCATGGATGAGCATGCCTACCATCTCTATACTGTACTGCAGGTCTTGAGGGAGAGACAGTTGTATGCAAAGCTGAGTAAGTGTGACTTCTGGATTGACCGAGTTGTGTTCCTTGGTCATGTCATTTCTCAAGATGGCGTATCTGTTGATCCTAGCAAGACAGAAACTATTTTGAATTGGTCACGTCCGACTACAGCTTCTGAGATTCGTAGTTTCCTTGGTTTAGCAGGATACTATCGTCGTTTTGTGGAGAATTTCTCTCAGATAGCTAAGCCTTTGACTCAGTTGACGAAGAAAGATGTTTCTTTCATTTGGTCTGATGCTTGTGAAGACAGTTTTTGTGAGTTGAGACGTCGTCTGACGACAGCTCCAGTTCTTGCTTTACCGTCTGGATCAGGTGGTTTTGTAGTCTTCACTGATGCTTCTCTCCAGGGTTTGGGGTGTGTGTTGACTCAGAATGGCCACGTGATCGCTTATGCCTCCAGAAAGTTGAAGACTCACGAGGAGAACTATCCCGTACATGATTTAGAGCTTGCAGCCATTGTCTTTGCTCTTAAGATATGGCGTCACTATTTGTACGGAGAACGATTCAAGATCTTCACCGATCATAAGAGTTTGAAGTATCTGTTCACTCAGGCTGAGTTGAACATGCGGCAGCTTCGTTGGATGGATCTGTTGAAGGATTACGACTGTGAGATCAAGTACCATCCAGGTTCTTCAAATCCTGTTGCTGATGCGCTTAGTCGCAAAATTTATGTGAGTTCCCTTCATACCAGTTCAGTTTCGAAGGCAGTGGAGGAGTGTTGTTCTTTAGGATTCACATTCCGTCATAAGAAAGAACAGCAAGGGATTCGTGTTTCTTCTGTGCTTGCAGAGCCAGCGCTATACAGACGAATCTGGGAAGCTCAGAATTCTGATCTAAAGACTCAGAAGTTGGCCCGTTTGGATGAGGGTAGTAATACTTCTGGTTTTCATCTGCAATGAGACGGTCTGTTGTGTCTTTCTGGTCGAGTTGTGGTACCCGAGGATTCTACTTTGAGGGATGAGATCTTATCGCAAGCTCACCGCAGTCGATTTTCTGTACATCCAGGTAGCATGAAGATGTATAAGGATCTTCGCACTCGATTTTGGTGGAAAGGGATGAAGCGCAGCGTTTATCAGTTCGTATCCCGATGCCTTGTGTGTCAACAAGTCAAGGCAGAGTTTAGACGATCCGGAGGGTTACTTCACAGCTTAGAGATTTCTGAATGGAAGTGGGAGCATGTGACGATGGATTTTGTCACCCACTTGCCTATGTCTTCCAGGAATTGTGATGCTATTTGGGTTATCGTGGATCGGTTGTCGAAGTCAGCGCATTTTCTTCCCTATAACCGCGATTACACCTTTGATAGAATGGCGCAATTATATGTGCGAGAGATTGTTCGATTGCATGGGATTCCGTTGAGCATTGTCAGCGATAGAGATCCGAGGTTCACCTCGAGATTTTGGGGTAGTTTCCAGCGAGCCCTTGGTACTACTTTGAGCTTGAGTACGGCTTATCATCCAGAGACTGATGGACAATCGGAGAGGACTATCTGTACTCTAGAGGATATGCTTTGCGCGACGGTGATGGATTTTGGTCCAGCGTGGCATGATCATTTACCCTTGGTGGAGTTCGCCTACAACAATAGCTATCATAGCAGCATTGGCATGGCACCATTTGAGGCTCTTTATGGACGTCGTTGTCGTACACCTTTGTTTTGGGACGAGGTTTGTGAGCGGCAGGTGGAGGGTCCTCAGATGATTCAGCAGATGACTGATGCAGTAGAATTGATCCGACGCAGGGTTAAGGCAGCCCAGGATCGACAGGCTAGCTACGCGAACACTCACCGCAGGCCACTTCATTTTGAGGTAGGGGAATATGTTTTCTTGCGTGTGTCACCTTTTCGGAAGGTAATGAGGTTTGGTCGCAAGGGTAAGTTGTCACCAAGATTTATTGGTCCTTTCGAGATTCTCGAGAAAGTTGGAGACGTGGCTTATCATCTAGCCTTGCTACCGAATCTTTCGAAGATTCATGATGTGTTTCATGTGTCTTTGTTGAGACAGTACGTGGTGGATCAGTCCCACATCTTGCGTCCGACTGAGGTGCAACTAGACCACGATTTGTCATATGTGGAGTCTCTCAGGATTCTCGACAGGAAGGACAAGGTGCTTCGTAACAAGCGCATACCGTTGGTGATGGTACAGTGGCAACGCAGAGGTACAGAGGAAGCTACTTGGGAGTTGGAGAGTCAGATGTTAGCCGAGCACCCCGAGTTGTTTTAAGATTTTGTACTCTATTGTATCGTATGTATATTATTCAGTTGTAATAAGAGCATTGATTTTGCGTTCTATGTTTTCCTTAAAATGTAATTTCGAGGACGAAATTTCTTAAGTGGAGGAGAATGTAGTGACCGCAATTAATCAAGGTAATTAAGGAAATTAATTACTAAATTTTGCCTAAAATTATCCGAAGTGGATCGAAAGCTCCGAAGCACAGATCGGAAGCTCCGATCGGGATCAGACGTTCCGTTGGAGGATCGGACGTTCCGTTCTGGCTAGGGCTGGCGTCATCACCGACGTCAGCAAGATGACGTCACTGCTTACGCACGTGAGGTGACATCGGACGTTCTGATGTCACGATCGGACGCTCCGTTCGCGATCGGACATTTCGATGAGGGATCGAACGTTCCGATCGCCGTCTATAAATAAGGGGTCCGAGCCCTCATTCTGTGCACCGATTTTCCCTCCTTTCCTCTGGTTTTCGAACCTTATTACTTAGATCTACGGAGTTCTAGTCATCCTATTGGGAATCCGGAAGTTTCCTAGCGATCCCGGCGTCGTAGCGGAGGTGTGCCTAAGTTTTGACGCGATTCTACACCAGCGGGCTGACGACGGACGAAGGTATAATTTGGCTTCCTAAAAATATTTAGGAGTATGCAATAGCTTAGTTAAGGCTTTTAGAGCTTAATTGTTGATGCATGGATATTTGCATTGTAGTAGCTAGTAGACTGGACTAGTAGGCTTGGAGTCTAGACCAGCAAAGCTAGGTTTGACCAGCAGTGTTGGAGGTACGTAAGTACTGACCGAGATAGCCGGCATGATATATTTGCTTATATGTTGCATGAGTATGTGCTATATGTTTTATCATGTTTTAGCATGTTTTACCGCCTTAGCACATACATGATTTTACGTGTGACTGCATCCGGAGAAATGTGAGTCATTGACAGTCTCCATAGGGAACGATGACCTCATTTTGGACTCGAGTCAGGTATGACAGTTTCCATATGAGGCTTGTATCCTGTTTTGGATTCGGGTCAGGATGGGGTTGGCTCAGCCCTGATATGGAATATACGAGTACCCCGCGGAGTAGCTCTCTAGCCGGTACTGTATATTCTCGGCGCCATAAGCAAGTGTTTTCACTTGATTTTTAAATCATCTGTGTGCGCATATTTGTATTTATATCATTGCTTCGTATTGAGCGTTCTAGCTCACGCCCCTGTGTTTGGGTATTGTGTACCTTGTGGCGGGGCAGGTTTGAGGCTGGACGGTTCAGGCGGCTCTCAGCAGGATTGAGACTTTGGAGAGTCCAAGGTTGTAGAGGGTAGGGATTTATTTACCCTGAACCTTCGATTTGGTTGTATAACAGTACTTATACACTTGTGATAGCGTCAGTTGTATTCTGCCGATTGGATTTGTTGTATTTTAATTATCCGCTCTTTACGCTTTAAGCTTTTATTGCGTGCGCTTTTACTATAACTCTGATTAGATAGTGGATCCGGGTTGGGTCACTACAACTTTGGAATGGAATAAGGACGATTAACTTGAATCCGGATTGATTCGAGTGTCCTAGTAGAAATCACATACTTGCATGTTTATATGCTTATTTGAACTTGATTGAATTGATATTTGAATGCATGAGATTTCATATGCATTCATATTGAGCCGATTGATTATTCATTTTGAATTAGACGATCTGGAGATTATAGTTGAGTGGTCTTGGTAGGCGATTTACTACGAGCGTCGATTAACTCACTATAATGCTCTGGAGTCTAGAGGACTAAAATATACCTCGTCCACCTCGAAAGGGGAGTTCGGTGTGATTGTTGGATGTTTTAACCTCGGGATCCCAAACCGAAGAAAGAAAGAAAGAAGAATTCCGTTTGATAATCCAGAAGTTTTAAAGTCATGCATATCATTTTATTCCGCAGCGAAATGAACTACTTGAAGATTATGTGAAATTTGATTATATATCATGTTTTGATATATTATGTGCTATTGTATGTTAGTCTCTTTTACTGGAAATATTATTCTCACCGGATTATCCGGCTGTTGTCTTGTCTTTGTTTGTGTGTTTGGCAACAGGTGGGGCAGAACCGAGTCAGAGGCAGCATGGCTAAGGGTTGAGTTGATTAGAAGTGAGAATTGGTGTTTTGGGAGTCGAATTGTAATCGAACTTAGATTGTATTCGAACTTTTATTGTTCTATTATTTTGAATAAGTTAGATTGAAGCATGTTCTACTAGTTGAGATTATATAACTTTAGAACTACCTTGTAATGGATTTATGCATGTTGTATCATTGGATTTGTAGTGCATGATGTTGATTTGGAAATGTTGGAGTTGAGCCTTTTTTATTTCTGTTTTTCCTTGATTCTGCAGCAGGGGGTGCTCGGTCGGCACTTTTTAGTAGACCGAGCGCAGCCCCCTTTCCGAGCGGCAGAAGGTTGGAAGGATTGGAGGCGCACGGTCTACATTTTTTAGCAGACCGAGCGCACCCCCTTTTTAAAAAAAAAATTTATTTCAGTTTTCTTTTAGACTTGGATCTTGCATGCTTTAGTGTAGTTAATCCAAGATTAATTTATTAGCACCGAGGTCTCACAGATAGTAAGCCAATTTCAACCCCTCTTCCTATTAACTTCAAGTTATCCTATGATGTGTCCTAGCAGTGAAGCAGAAAGGATGTAAATGTCTCGAGTACCGTATGCATCATCATTGAGAAGTTTGATGTTTGCTATGATCTGTACAATACTAGACATTGCACAAGCAGTGGGAGTAGTCAGTCGGTATATGGCGAATCCTGGACAAGAGCATTGGAGCACGGTTAAGAGGATCCTTAGATATATTAAGGGTACCTCAGATGCTGCATTATGTTTTGGAGGATCAGATTTTACACTCAGGGGCTATGTGGATTCAGATTATGCAGGTGATTCAGATAAAAGAAAATCTACTACTAGTTATGTGTTTACAGTTGCAGGAGGTGCAGTCAGCTAGGTTTAAAAACTGCAAATAGTTGTGGCATTATCTACAACGGAGGCAGAATACATGGCAGCTATTCAAGCTTGCAAGGAGGCAATATGGATTAAAAGGTTATTGGAGGAGCTTGGGCACAAACAACAAAATATTCCTCTGTTTTGTGACAGTCAGAGTGTCTTGCTCATTGCAAGGAATCCAGCCTTTCATTCCAGGACTAAACACATTGGAGTTCAATTTCACTTTGTACGGGAAATTGTAGAGGAAGGAAGTGTGGATTTGTAGAAGATCTATACAAAGGATAACATAGCTGATATTCTGACCAAGCCAGTGAACACGGAGATGTTTGAGTGGTGTAGATCCTCAAGTGGACTAGCAAAAACGTAAGCAGCGGGAATGGCAAGATTGAAAGGATGTGTGGAGATGTGTTTGATTCTCAATAAAATCTCCGAGTGGGAGAAATGTTAGACATGGTGGCCTTATCATTTAATAAGGGTAGGTGGCAAATTGATTGTCAAAATTTTCCACCCGTTGAATCAGAACAAACAGGTGGATGGCAAATGGCAGTATGTGGACAAGGGTGGCAGAGGCAAAACAAATTCAATTTGGAATTCTTTTTGTTCTATTTACACTGAGAATGAGCTCTATAAATAGAGCCCTCAGTTCAGCATTTCAAGTATCCCATTCTCAAGCAAATCATCCGAGCTTGAGTTTCTTCTTTCTCCTAAGTATTTTTATATATATATGTAAGATAGGTTTTCTCCTGTATTAAGAGAGTGAGTGTCTCTTTGGAAACACAGAGAGATGTTGTAATTCTCCAAATATTATAGTGGAATTTTTTGATCTTGCCCGTGGTTTTTACCCTAATAATTTTGGGGGTTTTCCACGTAAATCTTGGTGTCTATTTTATTTTTTAATTTTCATAGTTTCTATCTCGTGATGTTGCACCTGCGACCAACAAAAAGCTGATAAGTGCTTCATCGAAGCTCTCCAAACAGTACCAAAGTAAAGGGAAGAATAAAAGCCAAAATGAAGAAGAAACAGCGGCACGATTCCCTTCAAACCAAATAATCTTCTAATTTAGCTTCGACTTATCACAATCTGCAGCAACCACGCCGCCGGAAAAGACGATCGGAAAAGTCGGAACTCTTCTAAAAGAGGCGATGAACGGCTCAAGCGGCGACTTCAATGGGAAGAGCAAATGAGGGCTTAGACGGGGAACTGTTGAAGTGGAAGAGAAATGGGCCAAGCCCTAAAATCTTTAAGTTGAAGCGAGAGAGAAATGGGCTAAAGTGGCCAAAATATAAATGCAAACAAATATACAGCTAAAAACAAAATACTTGTTTAAAATTTTACAAAATCTACACAGACAAGCGAAAATTTTGGTACAATATAATACAATATCGAAAATTTTGATATATTAAAATTTTTCGGTATGATAAATGTGGTGTGCTATAATTTTTTTATATTTTCTCACCTCTATATTTATTCAGCTTTAATAGTGAAAATCAGATCGTTGGGAGAAAAACATTTATTTTATCGAAAAAATACTTGTTATCTAAATTTCACGTGCACATTTACATGCTAATAAACAATTATACGCAGATATATATACGTAAATTGATTTTTTTTTAAATCTAAAATATAGTTTTACATTTACATATAATAACTTTTATATAAAATATAATGAGATCAGATTAATAAATAATTAATTTTTTATGTTCTAATTTATTGTTTTTAATTAACCACTAATTTATTATACTTTTTATTTCAAAATAATGGTATTTACTCAATATTTTATTTGAATCAAGTATTAACTCCTTCCTTTTCTTTAATATTTTCTCTTTAATCCCACTTTTACAAATTATTTATTATTTAACATATTTATAGAGATTTCTATATTTATATTATTTTAATTTCATTTTAATCAAATTAATTTTATACTATTAAAAATTATAATATCAAAATATTATTTTAATTATACAATTATTATGCTCCCTCAATCTGAAATTCGAGGGTTTGGAATTTTTGTTCTTTATTATCATTTTTTAGAGTAGGTATTTAATTATAGACTGTACCGTAAATCCAGCCTAAATTTCTTTAAATTGGATGATAATAAATTAGTATTATTATTTTTTTAATTTTAATTTTATTTATTATTATTATTATTATTAGGCCTAGGTGAGTGAATTTTGCCAGAATTATTATTATTATTATTATTATTATTATTATTATTATTATTATTATTATTATTATTATTATTATTATTATTATTTTGGTTTTATGAGGCCTAGGTGAGTGCATTTTGCTAGAATGTTGTGAGATTACGGTTTTTTCCCCTGATAAAACCGTAGCCCCACCTCTTTTCCTTCTCAATGTTAGATCGAACTTCGAAGTATATGTTCAACTTTTCAGGTAAAATCATCTGCTTTTAATTTTCTTGTATCAATACAATTAAAATTTTCATCAGAATTTTTGGCAAGTTGGTCTGTAACTTGCAAGATTATGAAAAAAAAAATCGATATCTTACAACTGGAAATTAGAATTGATATAATGAAACATAGAAAAGAAGTATGTTACATAACATTATGTTTAACAAATAAAGTTACGCCCATATATTTGCAACACAAGTAAACGTAGTAATTCTAAACATGTATGTACAAAATGGCCACTTATTTCCCTTTACAAGCAAAAAGAGACCAATTCCCTATGTTACAGATTAGTGACAAACAAACTGGATTTACACAGAAACCGTGGTTTAGAAAGCTGAAACAAGCCATCCGACGGTCCAACCGACCAGTAAACCAGCACCAGCAACGCTTAATCCTAGTGCAAAAGCAAAAGCATATTTGCATATGCAACATCCACCTTTACCTGGATTCGTTTTTCTGATATTATGTATGTTCTTTCCCAGTACCATGTCTTTACCTGATGGGAGGTGACTTTTACTCCCATGTTGGAGGCAGAGTGTCTCAATTTGCAAAATTCGGATCCACTGCTTATGCCTGTCTGAAAAAAAGTTCGATCCTTCTCATCACAAGCATCCTGTGCTAACTTCTCGGCTTCTCTTGCACGTGTTTGCGAATGGCAGAGTGCCTCTAAAAGCTGAGTTTTGTTGAGGTCAAAACTTTCTTGTCCTGGTGTAATTGATGAATCGACCTTAATTGTACCCAAGTTGCCATTGCTGCTCGAAGGACAGACAAATATATCACCAAGTTAGTAAGTAACTTGGATAATAAGTCGCAAAAGGAGGAGGGGCTCCTTCAATTTCTTATGATTCAATTCGTCCATGGGAAGAGGCAGGAGGTGCTTTTCAAATTTCAATTATTAATGCAGCAAAAGATCAATCTAGGCTCGAAAAGCACTCTACAAATTTCTTAAAAACAATACACATACGAGTCTATGGCCCGGCGGCTAGCACAAAAAATTCAAAGTGAAAAGTAATCATACATGTCAAGTGTGAGCCAGAGTCACAGACTCCATGTCGCATGATCAATTTCTTTTTCCCCATAATTTCTACTGTCCCCTCTTCTAATCCAAAATTTCATGACCAACAAGGCCTTAATATTTTCTCCAGTGTCAGATTAAGCTAATGGCACTTGAATCGCTGTTTTTTCCCCCATAAACTCATGCATGAGGCGCATAAATTTGATAGCAGCTACAAAAAATTAGAAATCTTCGAGTATGGTTATCATATCCACCAGAAGAAAGAAAAGGAAGACCCATTTAACTTGGGTTTGCAAATAAAATATTCAGACAGTAAGTTAGTGGGAAGCCAATTTTTCAGAAACAAGTAAGGTAACAAGCACATGAATCCAATAGTAACCTCAAGCACTAAACAACCGGAAATCAAGCTGGGTAGGGAATCATCATTCTCATATTCAACATCTGTAAGCATAGCTTCAAACAGATCTAAACCATCCAACCAAAACGCTCTTCATCCGATTACTCCAAGCTCCAAACACGCACAAGAAAATGATCAAATAGGAAATTAGGGTTTCAGCGACGGCGGGACGAATGAATCCATAGGCGTACCTTGTGATCAGACTCGAAGGCGAGAACCGACGATAGGAGTTTAAGGATGACGGCGGCGGCGAGAGGAGACATCGACGATCGAACTGCAGCCCAATTGGATTGGGATTCCTCCAGAATTGAAGAAGAATACATTGTCTCGACCAAATTGGATTGGGATTCCACGAGAATTAAAGAAAAATCGAAGATGTATGATTTTGTTCGTTTAGAGAAACTCGAGGAACGTGAGAATTGAAGAAGATCGGTGATTTTGGCTAAGATCCGAATTATAACCGAACGGGTAATTTAGTAGGGTCGGGTGATCCGTGAGAGTCAAATTATTTTATTATTATAAATATGGATAAAGTTATCCGTGTCAAATCTGTGAGACCAAATCACAAAAGACGCGCTGATAAAAAAAATAACCATACATTTTCAAAGTTAGTTTTTCGAAATCATAATTTTTACATAAAAACTCTTGTAAGACGGTCTCACGAATAATTTTTATGAAAAATATATTCTAATTGGGCCACAGGGCTAATTGCATTAATATCCCCTGTGAAAAGTCTAAAAGTCATAAAACCTCCTAAGAAATATTAATTGGCTAATGCATCCCTCAGTTTTCTAAAATGTAGCGCATTTCACCCTTATGTTATACAAACTCGGACACATTTATACCCTTTCATAGGGGTTTTTATGCTAATTTTTTAAAAACATAGGGTCTAACATGCTATTAATTTTACACAGGGTATTTTATGTCTTTTAGACTTTTTACATGGGGTGTTGATGCAATTAGCCCTTGGGCCATACATATGATTATGTATTATTTTTTATGTCAAAATATAACTCTTTATTGTAAATATAAGTTAAATTTAACTCGTTTTACAAATAAAAATTTATGAGACACTCTCGCAAAATACTAACTCCAATGGATAATTCCTCAAAAAGGATGAAGTTTTAAGAATATCAATTAACACAAACAATAAAGTGCGTACTCAGAGAGAGAGAAACAATGTTTATAGTTTTGGTGTGTTATAACTTGGGTTTTTTTTATTTTTTATTTAAAAAAAAACAAATTTAAAAATAATGCATGTCACTACTGTAATCCGATGTGGTTGCAATCCGCTGTGGTTGAGAGCGTTATGTCTGCAATCCGCTGTGATTGAGAGCAAACGCTGTAAATATTGCAGCGTCCGCTTATGCTAGCAGCATGGGGACTTGCAACTTTTGCAGGTCCCCATGTGCAACCCTCTCCCCCCTTTTTTTTTTGTTTTTTGCTTTTAAATTAATTATATAATTAATTATATTTTGTAAAATTATTATTTATTTAGTATCATTATGATAAATTTTTTTCAAAAATCTAAATTTTAGTTCTAATTTTCGAATTTGATGAGCGGGCTAAAAAATTATTAAGAAAACAAAACAAAAAATTTATGGTTAAAAAAATTAAATTGATTAAATAATTTTTTTGATCAGATATATTTATAAAAAAATTATTTAATCTAAATAAACATATTTTCATTAAATTTATTTTATTTTTAAAAAATAAATTTTATTTTTAACTTAAATTTGAGTAGCAAAGTTATATATTTATTTTAATTTGTTTGGATTTATAAATGTCTCTCGGTTCTGTGGATAAATTTAGAGGAGTTGATTCAAATTTATTTGAGACAAATTTATGCAAAAATGCTAATAAAAAAATTTCAACCCGAATTCGAGCCGAAAAGAAATCATATCAAAAATTGTAAACTGCAACCGACCCGAATATATCCGAATTAATCTTCTAGGTTTATCCATAGAACTAAAAAGACTTGCAGAGAACCAAACAAATTAAAATAAGTTAATAACTCCGCTAATCAATTTTTTAATATAACAATAAAATTTATATTAAAAATATGATATAAAATAAATTTATCTAAATATGTTTATTTAGGTTAACTAATTTTTCTGATCACAAGGTCCTCATATACAACATTTTCTTTTCTTTTTTTTTTTAGTTTTTAGTTTTTTAAATAAATTATATAATTAATAATATTTTGTAAAACCATTATTTATTCATTATTGATATAATAATTTTTTTATCAAACCTAGAGGATTAATTCGGATATATTCAGGTCAGTTGGAGTTTAAAATTTTTGATATGATTTCTTTTCGGCTCGAATTTAGGTTGAAAATTTTTTTATTATCATTTTTTCATAAATTTGTCTCAAATAAATTTGAATCAACTTCTCTAAATTTATCTACAAAACCGAGAGACATTTACAAATCCAAACAAATTAAAATAAATATATAACTTTGCTACACAAATTTAAGTTAAAAATAGAATTTATATTTTAAAAATAAAATAAATTTAATGAAAATATGTTTATTTAGATTAAATAATTTTTTTATAAATATATCTGATCAAAAAAAATATTTAATCAAATTAATTTTTTTAACCGTAAATTTTTTGTTTTGTTTTCTTAATAATTTTTTAGCCCGATGATCAAATTCGAAAATTAGAACTAAAATTCAGATTTTTGAAAAACAATTATCATAATGATACTAAATAAATAATAATTTTACAAAATATAATTAATTATATAATTAATTTAAAAGCGAAAAAAAGGGGGCGGGGGAGGGGGTTGCACATGGGGATGTGCAAAAATTTCAAGTCCCCATGTGCTAATGCTGGCAGCGATATTGCAGCGTCCGCTCTCAACCGCAGCAGATTGCAGTAGTTTTGCAATCCAATGTGGGTATGCATTATTTTTAAATTTGTTTTATTTTTTAAAATTAAAAATAAAAAAACCCGTTATAACTTTTATGGGGAAAAAGTTTGTTGGGATATCAACAAGAATTTAGTTATGGACACGGATATATTTTATGGAGTATCTTGGACTCAAACCAGAATTTCTGTAACATTTGTATCACAAAAAAGCACGATATTCATTAAAAATTATTATTTATATATGAAAAATTTTACTTTACAATGTAAATATGAATATATTTCACCAGACTAAATATTTATTATTAAAATTTAAATTACACTAGGCATAGAAAATAGAAATGTATCTGTTCATTCCAACATTCGGAAAACATAAATTTTACAATAAAACAGTTTTAAGTTTAGTTCAACTAGCGGAATATAAACGAAGTGTTTTGCTTATGAAACTAAAAATAACTAAAACGTCATTTGGCTAAATTAATTTAATAACTTGCGAACTTTCGGATCTTATAAGTTGTTCATGAACTTTAAGATTAGGATTTATATTAAAAATAATCTATTAAAATTTCTTGGATAAAATAAGTTGACGAAACATAAAAATACAAAAACTCTCATGGATCAATTTGATCTCATTGTAAACATAAATTAAGTCCATCCGTTGTCATGAAATGTTTCACATTATAACATCTTTATCGCAACAACAAGAGAATATGTATTAAGAAAATAATGCAAATACAAATCCATTTTTAGACCAATTCGGGAACAGTATCGTTGAATTATGAGAGAACGCATTCAGAATATAGTAAAATTTCAGAGTAATTTAATTTCTTTAAAAATAAATTAAGATGGCCGAATTTCTTTAGAACTTTATAAACTAAAACAACTTATCTCGACATTGGGTTAATAATCATTTTGGTCCATTTTATTTGTCGTTTTTCCCAAACAGTACCTCAACTTTTCGGGCTACCAAGATGATCCCTAATGTTATGATTATTCTCAATTTGGCCATTGCCTCTCCCTTCAAGTTTTTCGAAATGGGATAGTACACATTTTGGTCCCTCTTGTTTGTCATTATTCTCAAAATAATCATTTTTCTTTTCAGGCCGCCAAAATGATCCCCAATATTTCGTAATTATCCCTATTTGGTCCCTTTGGTAATCTAACCATTAAAATCTAACGGAGATTCAACCTATCTCCCTTTAAATCTTTTAAAATCTGAAAATGATTTTCCTCAAATCAAGAACCTTCGGACGGATGCGTCAAATCGCTAGAAGACAATAATTGGATGCACATCAACAATTCATTTAAGGTGAGGTGAGTCAATGTTATTGAGTCATTGACATTAATTTCTTTATTTTATAATCAAAACACCGCACCACCATGTAACATAATAACCTTATTATTCTATTTGTGTGTTAATGTTAAATTATACAATCTTTTTCTCCAAATAATATTTTTTAACTTCTTTGCATGCAAATCAGTTATTTCTTAAGGTCGAGAGTTATTGGAGACGAATTTGAAAAACATTACAAACATTAAGGACCAATTTGACAACCCCAAAAAAAAGACCATTTTGTGAAAAACAAAAAAACAATAAAGACCAAAATAGGTGTTATCCCGAGTTTTATAAATTCTTTTACCAGATGCATTTGTCAAAAACTTATAAACTCTGAAATATCTTGTAACCTGAACTTGTAAACTCAGCCCAAGCCAAAGCAAGTGAGAATCTAAACAAAGAAAATTGATTAGAACAAATATTTAAATATTGCTGTTAGTGTGTCAAGATTTAAAAAGATACCAAGCGTACAAAGAATCCCATTAATGTGGTAACCATACAAAAATTATCAAGCCAGCTAAAAATATGCATTTCGGTTGGAAACATAACATGATACTATGATAGTCTTGAGATCCTCGATGAAAAACCATTAAATACAAGCCAAAACCTCTTGAAACACCAAATGCGAAGAAGACTAGATTAACACTGAGGAATCCTTTACTGAGAAACACCCAACCACTTCGAAAAGTTCTCAAATTCGGTGTAGTCGCTGTCGGAGATCATTGTCTTGTACCAACTCTTGCCAGCAGATTTAATAGCTGATGCCGCCTCCTACAAAATAGAAACCCGTGATAAAAAGATGCAAGGCAATAAATTAGTCTTCCAACAAGGGCAAGCTTCAAGTATCACAGATTTTTTGGTCAAGAAAACAACTGGTGTTCAAACTCAACGAAACAACTCAAGTAAGACTGATGAGCATTAAAAAAGATATCTGTTACGCTAACAGAAAGTTCTAAGTTAAGATTTTTCGGGCAACCATGACGATGACACCAAGAAATTCAAGGAACACTTGGTTCACCCAACCAGGCCTCTAAAATGCGAAAAGATTCCAAATATAACCACATTCTCTTAGCTCAGAAGAATAAAACCACAAATAACAAATTATCAGGCTCATGAAAGATTCCAAGTTCTCAACACGCTGGCAAGATGTTTACCATGAGAGCTTAGTGCCGATGACCACCAATATGTAAAGGCAAAAACTGGGATCTCAGAATAAATCCCCTATTGCAGGCAAATCAAGTAGGCCAAAGCCACCATGCATAATCAAAAGACACTCAATTGTAAACCAAACATTCCTTAATCATTATGCCACAAACATCACGCCTAACCTCACTAGAAAAGGAGATAGAGAAATAGAAACAAGTATACAACTGAACACACCATGTTGAAAATATTCAATCCTCAACAATTTTAAAAACCTACACGATTAAATCATACCCACCAAAGATGTGATCAATTGTCGACAGTAAAATTTACATTAGTACATTAATTAATCACTTACTTTCGATGCGAGGAACATGACAATGCAACATTTTATTGCTGAATGAATGAATTACCTCAGCAGTATTATAATATTAACAAATCACGCCATAGGAAAATGTATCTGTTTTGTTAATTACCTAATCTATATTATAATTTTATATAAAGTACGTGCAAATGTTCTTGCAAAGACAGTGCAAGACTTCCACACAAATTCACTAAGATCCGAACACATATGGTTTAACAGAAATCACAAACTGCTATAACCAAGTAGAAGTCGATACAAGTTACCTTTGTAATCGGCTTCCTCTTCTTATCAAGCTTCTCATGCTTGGCCTTTACTCTCTGCGCCTCTGCCAAGAGCGCCATCCTTTTGGCAGCCTTTGCATACGGGTTGAGCTTCAACATCACGTTCAGATTCTTTAATGGATTCTTCTTCAATTGAGCCCTCTTGACATCCTTCTTGATCGGCCTCACCACAGATTGCACCTCATCAGAATTGATGATTCTTCCCAGATCAGCATTTACCATCTTGGCCCTCGGCAACACGTAGCCGTTCTTCTGCTCTGAAGGCTTGTCAAATGTTCCATAAATCTCGTCCAACTTCTCAAACGCAGACTTAGTCCAGATAATAAACCTACCAAGATGACCTCCAGGAGCGAGCTTTAGAAGATTGAGACGCGAAACATGAGCCACTTCAACGCCAGTGATGTTTCGGAAAGCCTTAGTCAGCTTCGCCCCCTCAGTACCATAAACGATGAGAGGTCCTTTCCTAGAAATGTAACGACGGTTACGCATCTTCCCTTTTCCAGGCCGGATAGCATGGCTATCCTTGGCCTTCTCAGCATCCGGCAACGCTCCTACTTGCTTGAGTAGCTTAAGGGCAAGGCTAGTTTTCTCAACAGCTTCCGCAGCATCAGACACAACGAGAGGCAATTCAGGAACTTCCTCAATCCTATGTCCACGAGCCAGCACAAGAGACGGAACCGCGGATGCTGCGATCGCCGAAACTATAGCATGCCTCTTCTGAGTAAGATTCACCTGCCGATGCCAGAGGCGGTATATCTTAGTCGGCGCGAACATTCTTCCTCCACGGCACATGTTCCCGTAGGCACCTTGTCCGGCTCGGTGAGTACCACCTCCAGGAACACGGGGAATACGCGACACCGCACGACCAGTACCCCAGGACTCAGCGGAGGTCTGGTGCCCCGCGCGTTTGGACACAGCGTAAGGCTGACGAGAGTTATTAGAGATCTGTCCATGCACAAAAGTGACGATGTCGGGGCGGATCGATGCCTTCATCACGTCGGGAAGTGGAACGGAGTTGGCGGCGCCTCCATCTGTAACCATATCATTCTCTAGAGATTGTACGGTGACTAGAGGGCGGACTGCGGCGGCGGCCATTGGAGACTTGGGGGTGGGGGAAGGCAGTGCGTCTGATGGAATGAAATGAGCTAGGGTTTCGACTGCAATTCAACTCATTTATATAATCACTAATTGCAACATAATTACGAATATGCCATTGAACCGGCCTATCAAGCAAATATTTGCCACTTGCGGCCGGGGAATAATAATGAATTATGTCCCTAAAGTTTTCATAGTTTCCCAAAAATATATTAACACTTTATTCGTTTTTAATTATGTCCCTTTTTTTACAAAAATATTCTCTGATATGTTCCTCAGACTAAAAATTTTCTATAATACCCTTAAAATTAAAATGTCATTTTAATTCTTCCATTAGGCTCAAAAAATGGTATCAGAATAGCAGCAGGAACTTTAGATCTCAATAAAGAAGGATTTATCAAACTTCTGAAAATGAGTCTAATGAGATCTGTTAAGATAGCTTGGGAAATGACCATGCCAGAGACTAAAAAATCAGTCTTAGCAGGAGAATCTCTAAGCGAAATTGGAGGAAGAATGGTCACCATATTCAAGATACAATTTATAGGAGTGGATTATTTTAATAATCAAGATACAGAGAAGAAAATAAGATATACTCAAGCTCTGTATAGTCTCGAATTGCACGATATTTGTTTAGTTGATAAATACATTATGTTATTCACTAAATACAGATGGATTTCGGGAGTCGAGGAAAATATAGCTATTCAGATATTTTTTGCAAAGATGTCATGTCCCTAGAGAGAAATGTTGATAAAAGAATATGTTCCAGGTAATCCCTGGAGATTGTACGGTGACTAGAGGGCGGACTGCGGCGGCGGCCATTGGAGACTTGGGGGTGGGGGAAGGCAGTGCGTTTGATGGAATGAAATGAGCTAGGGTTTCGACTGCAATTCAACTTATTTATATAATCACTCATTGCAACATAATTACGAATATGCCATTGAACCGGCCTATCAAGCAAATATTTGCCACTTGTGGCCGGGGAATAATTAGGGGTGCAAACGAACCGAACCTGTTCGTGAGCTTTACGAGTCTGCTCGATAAATATTTAATTCGTATTTAAGCTTATTGAACTCGAGCCGAATTCGAACATGTTCGAACTTTTTTTCGAGCCGAGCTCGAGCCGAAATTACTCTGTTCGATAGTTCGCGAATAGTTCGTGAGCCTTAATATTTAATTAATATAATATAATTATATAATAATATATATACATTTCGAGCTTTCTATAGGTCAACGCCTACTTCTATTGGTCAAGTTCGGAGTTTTCATGGTCTTGCAAGTTTTTATAGGAGATTTGTTAAGGATTTCAACACTTTAGCGGCTCCTATGACTGCGGTGATAAAAAAGAACGTTCCATTCCATTGAGGCGAGGAGCAAGAGAAGTCTTTTGATATTATTAAGCAAAAATTAATTAATGCTCCTTTACTTGTATTGCCTGATTTTTCTAATACATTTGAAATTGAATGTGACGCGTCAGGTGTAGGGATTGGAGGTGTCTTGATGCAAGGAGGATGGCCAATTGCATACTTCAGTGAGAAGCTAAGTGGAGCAATGTTGAATTATCCTACATACGACAAAGAATTCTATACCTTGGTTCGTGTGCTTGAAGCGTGGCAGCATTATTTGAGGCCAAAAGAATTTGTGATTCATACGGATCATGAGTCTTTGAAGCATCTCAAAGGACAACAAAAGCTGAACAAGAAACATGCCAAGTGGGTGGCGTTTGTAGAGACTTTTCCCTACATTATCAAGTACAAGCAAAGAAAGGAAAACGTGGTAGCGGACGCTCTATCACGAAGGTACGCACTTCTATCTACTCTAGATTCAAAGTTTTTGGGATTTGAATATGTGAAGGAGTTGTATGCCAATGATATTGATTTTGGTGAGATTTATGCGTCATGTTTTCATGGTCCAAAGGATAAATTTTTCATGCATGATGGATATTTGTTTAAGGAAGATAAGTTGTGTGTGCCCAAATCGTCTATTCGTGAATTACTTGTTAGGGAATCACATGGGGGTGGTTTGATGGGACATTTTGGTGTGGCTAAAACTTATGAAACTTTGCATGAACATTTTTATTGGCCACATATGAAGCATGATGTTGAAAATATTTGTGAAAGATGTGTGACTTGTAAAAGGCTAAGTCTAAGACACAACCACATGGATTGTATACTCCACTTCCCGTTCCTAGTGAACCATGGGTAGACATTTCTATGGATTTTGTTTTAGGATTACCAAGGTCTAAGAAGGGGAGAGATTCTGTGTTTGTTGTGGTTGATAGATTTTCTAAGATGACTCATTTCATTGCATGTCATAAATCCGACGATGCATCTCATGTTACGGATTTGTTCTTTAATGAAATTGTAAGATTGCATCGCATGCCTAGGAGTATTGTGTCTGATAGGGATACTCGTTTCTTGAGCGACTTTTGGAAAACATTATGGTGCAAACTTGGTACTAAACTACTGTTTTTGACTACATGTCATCCTCAAACGGATGGTCAAACTGAGCTTGTTAATAGGACGTTAGGAACTTTGTTGCGTACTATAATAAAAAACAATTTGAAGAGTTGTGAAGAATATTTGCCATTTGTTGAGTTTTCATATAATCGTAGTGTACATTCTACTACGAATTTTTTGCCTTTTGAAATTATGTATGGATTTAATCCTTTAACTCCATTGGATTTGGTGTCTTTGCCTATGAGTGAAAGGGTTAATATGGATGGTAAGAAGAAGACTGAGTTTGTGAGAAATTTTCATGAGAAGGTTAAGGCAAACATTGAAAAAAAAATTTGCAATATACAAAGCAAGCAAACAAAGGTAAAAAAAAAAAGTCGTGTTTGAACCCGGTAATTGGGTGTGGTTGCATTTGAGAAAGGAGCGGTTTTCGGAAAAGAGGCGTTCAAAGCTTCTACCTAGGGGTGATGGACCTTTCTAAGTTTTGGAGCGGATCAATGACAACGCCTACAAATTAGACTTGCCAGGTGAGTATAATGTAAGTACTACTTTTAATGTTTCTGGCTTGTCGTTGTTTGATGTAGGTGATGATCGAGATTTGAGGACAAATATTTTTCAAGAAGGGGAGGATGATGCGAGGACCAATTACGAGAGGTCGAGCTAAGAGATTTAAAGATGCGCTTCAATTGTTGATGATGAATTGTCAAGAAGGCATTGGAATGCTTGAATATCACTTTGAGGGATGTTACAATATTATTGAAGTCCAAAAAAGTCAAAAAGTGGAGAAAATATCAATGCAAACACAAAACTAAGTGACATAGTCCATGAAGCATGCGTGCCCGCGCCTTGTTCCACGCGCGCTCGCGCGTCCTTGCAAATTTGAAGATTGAGAGCAGAACCTACTGTGCGCCCGCGCACCTCTTGTTACGCGCCCGCGTCTGTTCCGAGTGTTTTTAAGATTTCCAGACAGAACTTTGTGCGCGCCCACGCCTGCACTCTGCGTGCCCGCTCCTGTCCGTTGCGCGCCCGCGCCTACACTCTCTTTCACATAGTTCGGCGTTTTGTGTGTGTGCAAGACTTTTTGATATTTTTGGCATTATTTTTCCTATTTTGAGTCTTTTATTCCTACTAGCAAACTTTTAGGAGATATTAATATATCTTTAGATATATTTTGCGATATCTTTTATTATTTTGTAGTTGTATTATAAATACAACAAACATTCATTATTGAATACAATTAAGATTTAAGATTTTTTTATTATTCAATACATAAAATTCTCTCTAGAATTTTTATTAAGCTTTTTGCTTACTCAAAATCAAACTTATCAAAGTTCTTCAACTTTGTGGCATTTGTCGATTGATTATCCTCGTGGGTTGTCAGAAATAGGTTTTCTGAAGGTCCCGTAGTGATCAATTATTTTTTTCGTGATTGTTTGTTGCTAGTTTCAAGTAAACTAGAGGTGAATAATTCCAAAACTTTTACTTGTTTTCAAGATTGGGAAAATTTATTGATTTCTTTTGTTATTGGATTGAGGGTACAATTTTAATATAGTCGTGTTTGTCTTTCATACATTAAGAATTCATATCAGAATCGAAGTGTAAGAAGCTGATAAAGCACAATGAAGTTTCGAGTTCTGCACTGAAATTCTGCAGAACAGAATTTCTGGAGTAGCTGAGTATTTCGAGTATATCTTTCACATACGAACTCGAAATCGAGCGATTCTTAATTCCATGGAAAGCCAAGAGAAAGGGATACAACTTGCATGTTTATCATCTTGCCCAAAAATCAGTGAATCAAGAGATATAATCAAGTGAACAGATCAGATCAAACATGGCTAAACCAGATCAAGTGAACAAGACCAGATCGAAGTTGCTCTATAACAGATCAATTGAACCAGACCAGATCAAAGTTAGAACAAATCAAAGACGGACCAGACCAGATCAATGCTTGACCAGACCAGATGAGTTTGACCAGATAAAATTGGTCAAACCAATCCAATGAACAGTAAAATCAGCTCAAACTCAAAAAATTGCCAGCTACTCAAATATGACCGTTGCAACTTCAGAAAGTGTTCAAAAACATCCCAAACGGTCATATTATTGAATCTAACGTTCATATCATTCTTGAAGATATAAATACAATACTTTGAAGGCAAAACAATAGAATAGAATGAGGAACAAAAGTCATGGGCAGATTTAGAAGCAAAACAAGCTAAAAAGAGAGCAAGCCCAAGGTGTGAGGAAGAAGAAGAAGAGATGAGCTTTCAACGTTAAATCCTCTACACCAAATCCATTTTATAGAACACTCTTCCATGTTCAATATCTTTCTATATGAGTTGAAGAGAGCCACTCACACACATACGAGAGACATGCTTTGAAAGATTAGTTGAGTGAAAGTCATAGCACAAAGACATTAAAGATTGTGTTTGTAGTCTTGGCATAAGAGACGTTAAATATTATGCGGATTGTGAGGTTGAAACCTACAATCGAGAGTTCTAGAAGTTCTTGTTTAGACATTGGATAAATCCTAAATTGGATTGGGTTTGTACAAATGAGTTGTATAAATCAAAGTCTTCTAGTGGATCCTTCCGATGTGGAAGAAGGGGTGACGTAGGAGATTGAGCTCCGAATATCCATAAACAAATTCGTGTCTATTTGTTAATTGCATTTATTTTATTATTGCCACTTGTTTTAGTATGCATTGTTGAAGCATTTTATGTGTTTTTCATACACCATAATATTGCATACAAAGTGTTTGATAAAATGCTTCAACCAAACTGTTTTTGTCATTTGAACTTGCACCTTTTAAAATGACTTTCAAAATATTTATTCGGTTTCTACGAAGGATTATTTCGAGTGTATTCCGCTTGGTTTGAAAATCAAACTCGATTTAATTCATCGATGCTCGGTTCATTTTTTAACATTTCAAGAACGAGCTATTGTAGCTCTTAAATATTTTTATTGCGTATTCACCCCCCTCTACACACGTATTTTCGATCCTAACAGTTGATTTATTGCATGATGTCCATACACCTAAATATTTAAATGGAATAAGATGTTATGGAGTACAAAAATCACGAGTTGAACTTGGAACTTGGAACTTCGGTTATGTTGCAGCAGAACATAGATCATTCTCTCGGTTTATGCAACGATACTAGATTGATAGTGACGAGACTCAGAAACCATTGTTTGGAAGGACAAATTCTGACTGGAAGTAATGCGGGTCACAAAGTGCTTATTTCAAGAATGTCTTTAACCTCTTCTGATTCAAGATTTCTTTTTAAATTTCAAAGAAGACTATCATTTGATTGTATCATATGCAATGACAATAAAAAAAAGTCAGGGTCAATCATTGTCTCATGTATGTTTTATTTTTAGGAATCCCTTGTTTAGTCATGGTCAGTTGTATGTCACTGTACCTATAGTTATCAATATTAAGGATCTCAAAATTTTGATGATGTGATGGTAAGACCAACCAGAAAAATTTAACAACAAATGTTGTATTTAAGGAAGTTTTTCAAAATTTATAAGATAATTTGTTTGTTTTATAATTATATGATATATAATTCATATTTCGATTATTCGTTCAAATGTTCATTCTCACTATTTTTGCCGTTTTAAAAAGTACTTTTTTAACATTATTATTCTTATTACTCATTGTAAAATTAAATTTATTTACATTTTAATTTTATAGTCAATATTTTCATTTGATCCAATTTATTTATATTATGCACAAGATATAATCCGTGCATCGCAAGAGTAAAATACTAATAATATATAAAGAGAGAGTTTGATAATTATATATATAATATCGAAACAATATAACGAGGTTTAAAATAATATCTTTTACTTGAAAATTATCTCTACGAGACTACGACCATTACTATTCCGTATTTGCTCTGTGCGTATATGAGAAAATATCAAAATAACCCCAAAATGTTCGGTAAATTCATCCATTTTTAGTTTTGGTTTTTTATGCATCTAAACACGAGCTTCGATTTGGCTTCTAGAGGGGAAGCATCGTTTCCATTCATATTTAATCATTTTGTTGCGCGTGTATGTTTTACATACAACTTGGACCTTTTTATTTATTTTTTTTTGAAGAGACATACAACTTGGACTTATCACGTGTGGAATGGCGAAATGCAATTATGCTGAAAGCCAAGGGATAGGACTCATGAATTGAATAGTAAAAGGCAAAGAGAAAGCAACGGAATCCACACTCCGAATGAGTTTATAACAAGGAACTCCAGCTCAAACCAGGATTAAAAAGACACTATTCTGACAGAGTTAGCAAGATAATTGACCTTACAAAACTTACCATCCGCACCACTGCGAAACCAAGACCTCAGTTCTTCTAACCAAGGACCTGTGCTTGCCGCGATTGAGCATTATTTAGGACTCAAGTCGAGTGAAAAATGTGATCTTAGATGATATTCTGTTGAGCTCAGGATCGAGCATTGTCAATTGGTTCCCTGATTTGTAATGTTGTTCTCGAAAGACTGGCTTCCAGTTCCATTAGTTCATCCATGTCAAGATCATCATCATCATCTTCGTCTTCGTCGTCATTACCAATATCATTATCATTTTCGGAATTATCTTTTGTGTCACGTATAGTTGAAGTGGAAGAACTAGGCCCATCTATGGTTTGATCTTTGTTGACCTGAACAATTGACTCTTTTAATCAAATTTGTAGAAAATAGCAGAGAAAATGATGGGGTTTTAGCTAGAGAAGAAGGATTATGGAGAATAACAAGAAATTACTAACAGTAAGTATGGTCATTCAAGCTTGGATGTTGGTCAATGGTCACAAAATGGCTTCGTTTAAATGGACAATGCAAGAATAAGACAAGGAAATTTCGCAACACCAAAACCAACTAAATAAGAACAAAGCACAGGAAAATTACCTTTTGCTCTGGATCTGGTTCTTCTTCTCGCTGGTATTTATCGTAGGCCTCAGCATCATCAACAAACAAGCTAGAATCAGAGAGAAAGAGCTCGCGACCACTGCGACACAAGGCAGAAAATATTGATTAAATGCTTTACCTATGGGCATATAAAGAGATCCAAGCATTCAATCAAGAATACTCACCTCATGCGGTCATTCTTAGCTCGCTCTGCCCTCTGAGCAGCCAGACCAGCTTCTCTCTCCTCCATCTTTTTCTGCTTCCATTGCATGAATAACTCTGGAGTCATAGGTGTTGTTGTAGACAATTTTGCTCGCTGCCAACCGGGTATCATACCATGTATCATAGGGCTTAAATTATCAGTACGAGTCAGCGAGGAAGCTAAGGAACTAACGGAGCTACAATACAAGTATATAACATAACACTGCTGATGGAAACAAAACTTGTTACTGCATCGTTAGATTACCTGGTTTTCTATCTCCTCCTCTATTGTTATTTTATCAGCTTCCTCTTCTAAAAGAGCTTTCATCTGAGACTTTAAAACATATCCAGGAGGAAGTGCGTGTCTGTAATGGCATTCTTTACCTCCATTTGGGCAAACCCAAAACCAACCATACTGCTTTTTCTCCACTGCTTCCAAAAAGTGTTTACATACCTACAAAACATAAGAAGAAAAGGCAAGGGTCAAATATGTTATTTGAAGTTGGAAATAAGTAAACAGAGTAGCAAAGCATGGCAAGGGAATTGTAAAATAAAAAGAAAAAAGAAAACACATTTCAGAATGTAGCATGTTTATGCTGAATCACGTAAGAATAGCCTCCTCTCACCAAACTAGTAAACATTTCTTAATCTCATTCATGACATAAAATAAATTGAACAAATGATGGTACCCAGACCATTTTTCATTACCAAGCATGTCTGTTAACAGGATGAGTCGAAAAATTTCACTCTGTTTTTTGCATTTCAACACAGCCATCATTACTTAAATAATTTCTTAATCAGGATGATATTTATCCCAATATTCTGCAGTACATTTAGAATTTTAAAAGTCCAGCACCCTAATCTTCATGCAGTTCTTAAGCTCTCATCCCACAGCTTTTTGTCGGAAAGACCAAATGAAATTCGCTGTCACGACTTTTCATCAAAAAATACAGACACGTATTATCCAGCCATCACTTGAATATACACGAGCTCATCCTCACCAGTATAGACTCGTGTAAATAACGTCCATAGCTAATCCACAGTATGGCACTGATAATAAATATCGTGCATGAATCAAAACATCAAGTAAAGGGAAATGCAAAAATAGTTCCAAGAAAAAAATTCATAAAAAGAAAACCAAACAAATAAACACTTACAATGTCAGTAGGCTTATTTTTGTTGTACTCATTGCTCTTGGACTCAACAACCTTTTCCAATGTCTCTTGATCCCAGTCCTCCATTGTTTCATTTTCATTTTCTTTTGTAACAAATAAAACGATTAAGAAAGAATCAAAAGATTGAAAAAATTAGGTCAGGAACTATTAAAAGGCGGCTAGACTAATTGAATGCAAAAATTGAGACATCAAGACCAAACCTTGATCACGTTTATCACTATAAATATCGATCTTCTCGCCTTTCCTCTGCACATTCAGATCATGGGAGAACTTGCATTTGAACCCTTTTGCGCACTGTCCTAACTTAAAATGCTCACAAACTATTGACTTCGGATCCACACCTACATGAAACACAACACAGATGAGCCACCTAGGTATACTCGCCACCACAACAAAAGGAAGTAACACACACCCTCTCTCACCCACACCATCACCATAGCAAAATTCTTTATCTAATTACTCACAAGTGAAAAGATCAAACAACATTATATCGATACCAAATAGGATAGCAGATATCAATAGTGGCAAACAAAAGCAAGTAAATTAAAGAAAATTACCGACAGGAACTTTCGGTTGTCTGATAGCAACTTTAAGCAACTCGTTAAGCTCTTTCTCTCTCGCCAGCTCCTCCTCTTTCTTCTTCTGTTAATTTTCCAATAAAAATTACACAGATAGATAAATCAATCACCGTCGAAAGAAATAATCCATCGAACATTCAACAACACCATATACCCAGATACAAACACAAGTAAAAATTATACATCCTGGGTTGACCTGGGCATTGATTTTGGTGGCATCTGGTTTAGGCTGAACCGATTGTTTGAGAGACTGCACATATTTCTGCACAGACTTCGACTTGTTCTTGTTCTTCAGCCCGAAAGTCTTGTCTTCGACTACCTTCTGCTTCTTTGCCAAATCCGTTTTCGATTGCTGCTTCGGAGGCATTCTTCTACCTAGTTTGGCTCCCTAAATTATGATTTCTACCACGATATTTAAGAAATCGGATTTTAGATTGAGTGTAGATGGTTGAACGATGAATAATTCGGCGCCGGAGAAACTGGTGCGACCCGATGTGGAGGCGGCGGCGGAGGAGGCGTGGCGTTTGTTTTTTGGGGCGAGGGTTCAGTGCGGTGAGCTGAAATTATTTGGTGATTGCAACTGTTTGGGGCGGGCGGGTTCGGGTTACTAAGTTTAGATAGTGGACCCGAGGCCCGAAACCAAGCCCAACAATTGTTTTAGGCATGGCATCCAAACTACAATATAGGCCAGAAATTGGGCTCAGTCTAACTTCAATCTATATTTTAATTTTAAAAAACTTCAATTAATTTTTTCAGATATAATTTTATTAATCTGTTTTTCTGTTAAAAAATAATAAATTTATTTATTTTTATTTAAAATCTGATTACCCGAATTTCTAAAAACGTCATCACATGAAATACAGTTGCGCTTTAACCTCAACTCAACCTTATACTTATGCGCCAAGTTCAACAAAACTAACACTATGTTTAGATTAGTGGAATTAGATGGGATTTTGTGGGATTTGAAATTGAAAATACCGTTTTAGTAATTGACAAGACGAGATTTCAAAACGGGATTGGTATTTGATGAAATTTCATAGAATTTCATTTAGTTAAGTAAAATCTTGACAAAATTGGTCGGATTTCACCGGATTTGAGTTTATAAAACAATAAAATTAATTTAATAATAAATTTATATACTTTACTTATAAATTTTAAGTTTTATTTATAATTATTTTTACAAAATATCATTTATCCGAAATTTATACTATCAAATTCCAAAATATATTTTAACTTTTTTCCAAACAACAAAATGGAATTCCAATTCCATACATTCCAATTCCAATTCTAATTCCAAATTCTATTTTTTAGACATCCAAACACACTGTAACGATTCTTAAATAGAGGATTGGACGTTAAAAATTTAAATATTTTTCAATTTATTTTTAAAATTTTACATTATACTTCTTATAATATGAACAAGGTAAATTTAAATATTCTTCAATGTATTTTTAAAATTTTACATTATACTTCTTATCATACGAACAAGATTAGATTATTGTCCACCTTTTTGATGAGTTATTTTAGACATCAGAGTTGAGACGTGTTGATGTCGCACCCATTATGACTAGCGTAAGGGTTGAGTAGTTCTGCAGATTGCCACCCCTGATGCAGATTGTGTAGGGCTGAGAGCTTATTTGAGACGTCACACCCCTAGCACAGGTGACCACAGTTATTACTATTGTTTTTTTTATCCAAACTTGATATCCGAGTTTATTTGATACTACACATGCATTGCATTAATTATTTTACATATCATTTATATATGTTGTAATTATTTGATCTTCTTACTAGGGTTTGACCTCTGTTCTTTGGGGCCGCTGTGGTTTTTTTGTTATTGCCATGATTAGTTATACAAGTAGTCTAGATACAACTGTCGGAACTTCTGTTAGTGGAGCCAAGTTAGGGGTATTGAGTGGCATTATTGAGTCCCAGATATTATGATATTATTATGGAGTCTATATATTTTTAGTGGAGGTGTCTGTGTAGCTGCACTGATATTTTTTATGATGTTTGGACCGAAGATTGTGTGTTTGAGCCTTGTTATTTTTTCATGTGTTAGACTTTTCTAGTGCGGCCATTGGCATGTGATTGATGTTATGACTCTATTTTGGAGTATATTATTGCTATTTGAGTTGTTTGATCTGCATGGTATGTGAAGGTCATGTCGAATTTTTGATAGGCCTAAAAGAAAAACTTTAATTTGTTTGTGGTGTTTACACTGATAAGTACTTATTGCATGCTAATTAAATATAAATCAAGAATGAACACTCACACCAATAATCCATGTAGAGCTCAAACTATCATCACAAGAATAACCATTACTTGCCATTTTAGTAGACACAACACTCAGTCTTTTTCTGTCTGATCTTTAGCAAGGAGTTTGAGTATTGAATCATATTGTCCAAGAGTAAAAAATTTCCAATCAAACTAGATTCTTTATATTGCCTTGCATCCTTAGATTTTGCCACATATGCATTTGCATTTCCCATTGGCTTTCCTCGATCATTCCATTCCTTATGCATTTTCTGATTTTCCAACTGTAATGTCCCCAAAATCCGAGTACGCTACTAAACATACATTCTTTAAAACTTAAGAAAAAATACGAAAAATAAAAACTTTCACTTAAAATTAATTTTGCACCAAACAACTGCAATTAAAATCTTTCATCAAAGTTTTGCCAACATGCGTAAAATTAAAATTGTTTTCTTTTCATCAAATTGTAACGAGGCACTAAAAATGAAAGTCCCTCTAACCTTCTCTTGCCGGATTGGAAACTCTGCTTCGTGTCCCTCAACGTACTCATAAATAATATCATCTAAAGCATCATTACTTGCACCATTCAAGTATAGTGAATTTAAAAACTCAGCAAGAAACATACATATATGTACATATTAAAAACCTAATGCATTGGCATAACTAAGAACATGACATCGTGTATAAAAATAATGACATAAAAATCCTTCATTTTGTGTGATGAAATACATGCAATTGTGGTCACAAATGATTATGATTACATTGGGTTCCCGCGATTACGATCATTGTACAACAAGTATATAGAACATACTGACCTTGGTCAAATGCTTCTCATCTCGGCCTTGGCTGCTTAAACTTTCATTCTTTGGAAGAGTCCATCTGAGGCTCAATTCAGAATACCAATTTCATACTGCTACCACAAGAACATATACAACATCAAATATTTTTCATGCATCATTATAACATCATCATTCATAATCATTATCATATTCATGAAACGTCATCATCATTTTTTAATAAAAACTTCATCATAAACATTCATAAACTTTTCATCATAAAAATTCATCATCATAAACTTCTCATAAACTATCTCAAAAACATCAAAACATACTCACCTTCATAAACTTCTTTTCGTGTCATGCTCTTTAAATTATTTATGCTTAAATCGTGCATGCTAAAATGGAATAAATGACTAGCACGACCTTAATCATTTCATAAAATTTCATGTCTTTCATAATAACATAGGTGAAACGACCCTAACTCTCTAATATAAATAAATATGCGGAAATTTTTTTTTTTTTATACTTACTAAATAATAATATGTACATACATGCCCATACATATATGCACAGAATAAATAGATTTAAAAAAATAAATAAACTAAGTAAAAATGCAACCTTTAATAAATTAAATATCTGAGTCAAACATTTAATAAAATACTAACATAAGCAAAAATAAATAAAATTTGCATGCACTGAAAATATTTAAATAAAATATCCCATACTGTCAACCACTGAAAATAAATAAACAAATGTATAACATGCTAAAATATTCAAAACATGCATAAAGACTCAGACGACTATCACGCTCACGGGGTCACTGCATGTCCGCTCATGTGTCCTCGCCGCCGGTGGGTACCACATCCTCCTCTACGTACTCACCTGCACCATACCAGTGTAGTGAGCCTAGAGGCCCAACATGCTAACATAACAAGGGTTTAAAATAATTTAAATCACTTTAATACTAATACATACATATACATGAATGAGCATGCTTAAAAATATCATGACATAACATAACTTAAATTAACTTAAATATCATAATCATACATAATACATAAACATTGTTGAGCAAATTATTTTCTAACATCGCATGGTTGTATCCATAGTGTAACCTTAAATCATACATTAAATACTGATCAGCGTGGAAACCAACGTACATGGCGGTGACGAATCACCTCTTAAATTGGCAGTAAACTGCCCTTCAATAGTTCACATATGGGGATGAATTCCCCTCAAATTGTCACACTACTTCAACTTCCAACATAAAAATTATTTTTCTTTTGCTCAACTTTAAACATTAAATCATGCATAAAAATTATTTCATGAATGCATGTACTTAACTAAAATGTGTGTCTTTCATATATATTTAATTTAATTTTTATACTAACATATAAATACTAAAATAACATTCATGCATAAAATAATTAAATATATATTTAGGACACATGAAATTTCTCATGGTTTGTACTGAACTGCTGGCCCTAAAACTCAAGCCCGTTTTCTTAAATTCTGGCCCACTAACACTGAGACTGGTCCATTAACATACTTAAGCCCAATAATGATTATTTTAAGCCCAATTAATTAATTAAAGCCCATTAAGACATTCCTGGCCCAATAACAACCTCTTCTGGCCCAATGGGCCCAAAAGCCCAAAGACTGGCCCAATAACTTCCATGGGCTCTAAAGCCCATGAAAATTAGTGGACTCACTTAGTTAAATTAAATAAGCCCAAAAATAATTAAATTCAACCCAATTAATTAAATGGAACCCAAATCATTTTATTTCATACTTTAATATTTAAAAGACTCGAGTCCGGCCCACCTAACCCGGACCCGGACCAACTTAACCCGACCCACCACACTACTGACCCGACCCAGGCCATAGAACCGACCCGGAACCAACCTGGAACCCTAGACCCCGTCGCCCTATTCCCGTCTCGGCTGTGGCCGTGAGCAGCAGCCACTCCTTGGCTACTGCCGGCCTGCTCCGGTCGCCCCTGGCCGGAGCACCGCCGCCCAGACGTAGCCCACGTCTGGGCGGACCTAACCTGCACCAGCCCCCAGCCTCATGCAGCCTAGACCCCCATCACCGAACCTTCTTCTCCAAACCCTAAGCCTGCGCACTCCTGGAACCCGATCGAACCTAGCTTGATTCCCGGGCTCTTTTGGCTCGAACCACTCGAGCCACTCGAGTCCCGACCACCCTCACACCACCTAGGAATCCTTGGCCAGCAGTTAGACGCACCCATGGCTTAAAATCGTGAGCATGATTCCACAAAACATAAATAAAGCGCATACATCAACCAATTTCGATTATTTTCTGAAAGTCCTTGAATAAAACTGATGTATACATACACACACACACATGAACACTGATATAGTACAATAAAACTAAAGGAAGCATGCCTTGCACAAATAAAATAAGAGGTAGGAGCGTGTAGAACGAATTCGGGACGACGGTACGACGAACAACCTTGAAACTTCGAAGAAAAAATGGCTATGGAGCCTTGGAGATTTCTGATCGATGAAGAAGATGAAGGAGAGGGGGAGATGTCGGCTGAGGGCTTGGAGGCGTGAGGGTTGGGTAGGTTTAGGGTAAGGTTTTAATTTAAAAATAGGTTTTTAGGATAATAAAATATTAATAGGGATTTTTAATTATGAAATATATAACTTAAAAACTCTAACTAATAATTAAAATCTGATAATTAATTTAAAAAATCCCGAAATAAATAATTAAGGGAATTTTAAAGATAATAAAAAGTCATAATTTTGGCTTATTTTGAATAAAAATAGACTCCTAAAATCATATAAAATTAAATACTAATAATTTTGAGGAAATAGAACTCAAAATAATATTTTTGGGCTCTAAAAATGCTCATGAAATAAATTGGATAGAAAGTTGTCATCTCGTCCGTCCACGGTCCCGTCTACGCGATCAAAAACAATTAATTTCCATAAATCGTGAAAATCACTAATTATGGGTTAAATGCTTAAAAATAACTTAAAACATGCACAAATAATTTCACATAATTATTTAACCCATAACTTTAAAATTTTCAATAAATAAATTTCCTAATTATGCATGCAAATTTACGTATTTAAAAATACCGGGTGTTACAATTCTCCCCCCCTTAAATTGGATTTCGTCCTCGAAATTAAAGTACTTACCCGAACAACTCCGGGTAGCGAGTCCTCATATCTGCCTCGGTCTCCCAAGTAGCTTCCTCCTCCGAGTGATTCAGCCACTGGACTCTGACCATCGGTATGACCCGTGTCCTCAATCTGCGCTCCTCCCTAGCCAAGATCCGTATAGGCCTCTCCTCAAATGCTAACTCCGGTGTCAACTGAAGAGGCTCAAAATCCAACACATGTGACGGGTTCGAGATGTATCTCCGAAGCATGGATACATGGAATACATTGTGCACTGCCGCTAGCCCTGGTGGTGGAGCTAAACGGTAGGCCAACGTGCCAACTCTCTCCAAGATCTCGAATGGCCCTATATATCTCGGATTAAGCTTGCCTCTCCGGCCAAATCGCACTACTCCCTTCATAGGTGACACCTTCAGGAATACGTGATCACCTACAGCGAACTCCAAATCTCGTCGTCGAGTATCTGCATAATTCTTCTGACGACTCTGAGCAGTCCTCATGCGATCCCGAATCTGTGTCACAATATCAGCTGTCTGCTGCACAATCTCAGGACCAAGTAAAATCCTCTCTCCGACCTCATCCCAATGCACAGGAGATCTGCACCTCCTCCCGTACAATGCTGCATAAGGAGCCATACCTATAGATGACTGAAAACTGTTGTTATAGGTAAACTCTACTAATGGCAGTCTAGTCTCCCACGAGCCCTGAAAGTCGATGACACAAGCTCTCAGTAGATCCTCGAGAACCTGGATCACTCTCTCAGACTGACCATCTGTTTGGGGATGGAACGCTGTACTGAACAAAAGTCTAGTCCCCAATGCAGTGTGCAAACTCCTCCAAAACGCAGACGTAAATCTCGGATCTCTGTCTGATACTATCGACACTGGTATGCCATGCAGTCTAACAATCTCCTTGATATAAAGCTCTGCATACTGTGTCAACGAGTAAGTAGTCCTCATCGGTAAGAAATGAGCTGACTTGGTGAGTCTATCCACGATCACCCAAATAGCTGTGCAACCTCTGGCACTCCTCGGTAAGCCAAATACAAAGTCCATCGTAATATTCTCCCATTTTCATTCCGGAATAGGAAGAGGTCTAAGAAGTCCTGCTGGACGCTGATGCTCAGCCTTGACCTGCTGACAAGTCAAGCACTCTGACACAACTCTCCCGATGTCTCTCTTCATCCCGGGCCACCAATACAATAGTTGCAAATCTCGATACATCTTCGTACTTCCGGGGTGAATGGAGTACGGAGATGTGTGAGCCTCTGCTAAGATCTCAGCTCTCAACTGATCGACGTTCGGTACCCACATCCTACCACGGTACTGAACAATGCCATCCACAACTGTATACAGAAGATTACCCTTGGCCTCATCTCTCTGTCTCCATCGCTGCAACTCCTCATCAGTAGACTGTCCATCCCTGATCCGATCTCGCAGAACTGGCTGCACCGTCAACACTGACAAGCTCGGTGCATGACCACTCGAGTAAAACTCCAAATCAAACCTCTGAATCTCCCTCTGCAGTGGTAGCTGCACTGACAAACACGATACCACTGACGACTTCCGACTCAAAGCATCGGCCACTACATTAGCTTTACCTGGATGGTAGCTAATGTCACAGTCGTAATCCTTCACCAACTCCAACCATCTCTGTTGCCTCATGTTCAACTCCTTCTGAGTGAAGAAGTACTTGAGGCTCTTATGATCAGTGAAAATCTTGCACTTCTCGCCATACAGATAGTGCCTCCAGATTTTCAAAGCGAAAACCACTGCCGCTAACTCCAAGTCATGTGTTGGGTAGTTCTGCTCATGAATCTTCAACTGCCTCGATGCATAAGCAATAACCTTACCACACTGCATAAGTACTGCGCCTAAACCTAGCTTAGACGCGTCGGTGTACACCACTAACTCCTCGTGTGGTACTGTCATCGCTAAAACCGGTGCAGTAGTGAGTGCTTCCTTCAGCTGATCGAAGCTCCTCTGACAGTCTGAACTCCAAATAAACTTCGCGTTCTTCTTGGTTAAAGAAGTCAAGGGTACTGCAATAGAGGAAAAACCCTTGATGAACTTCCTATAGTATCCTGCCAAACCCAAGAAACTGCAAATCTCTGAAGCATTCTTCAGAATACCCCATTTCTGCACTGCCTCAACCTTCGACTGATCCACTGTAATCCCATCTCTCGAAATAATGTGGCCAAGAAATGCCACCTGCTCGAGCCAAAACTCGCACTTGCTGAACTTGGCATACAAACGATGCTCCCTCAAAGTCTGCAAGGCTGTCTGTAGATGCTGCCTATGCTCCTCAACGCTCCTAGAGTAGATCAAGATATCATCAATGAAGACTATGATGAACTGATCAAGATACGGCTGAAATACCCGGTTCATGAGATCCATGAAAACCGCTGGAGTATTGGTCATCCCAAATGGCATCACTAAGAACTCATAATTCCCATAACGTGTCCGGAAAGCAGTCTTGGACACATCTGCTTCTCTAACTCGCAGCTGATGGTAACCAGATCGCAGGTCGATCTTGGAGAACACCGAAGCTTCCTGCAACTGATCAAATAAGTCCTCTATCCTTGGCAGTGGGTACTTATTCTTCACTGTGACCTTATTGAGCTCTCGATAATCGATGCACAGTCTCATACTGCCATCCTTCTTCTTCACAAATAACACTGGAGCTCCCCATGGAGAAAAGCTAGGACGAAGAAAGCCTTTCTCAAATAATTCCTGTATCTGCTCCTTCAACTCTTTCATCTCGGTAGGAGCAAGTCTGTATGGTGCCTTAGAGATAGGCACGGTGTCTGGCACTAAGTCGATGCTGAACTCCACATCTCTCACTGGTGGAATTCCTGCAACATCCTCCGGGAAGACGTTCGGAAAGTCACGAACCACCTCTATCTCTGATAATGATCTGCTAGGTGATTCTGTGGCCGTGACAATACTTGCTAGAAAACCTTGGCAACCCCGTTTCAACAACTTCCTCGCCTGAATAAGAGATATCACCTGAGGAATATCACTGCTCTGAGATGCATGAAAAGTAAACGGGTCGCCTCCCGGCGGTTTCACTGACACTGTCCTCCGATGAAAATCAATCGAAGCTCCATTGACTGTCAACCAGTCCATACCCAATATCAAATCAAATCCACTCAATGGCAAAACCACCACATCTGCGCGAATGGAGTGCCCCTGAAGCTCCAACTCCAGTTCTCGAATGACACTAGAGGTAGAAATAATCTGTCCTGACGGCATAGTGACATCATAACCACTGTCAACAATCTCGGGTGTGATGCCTATCCGTCTGATAAACTCCAGGGAGATAAACGAATGCGTAGCCCCTGAATCTAGCAACGCAAACGTGGAGTTGCCTCCAACTAGAATTCTCCCTGCACGCAGAAGAATCCCAACAATTTCATACCACTACTAAACTTTCCCCAAAGAGTCGCTAAAACCCTTAATTCTAATCACAAGTAAAACATGCTTCTTATTCTAACATGAAAATAGATAATCCAAATAACAACAATTCCACAGAAAACGAAATTTTTAACCAAATGAAGAAATTATAAAATACTAGAGGTAAGATATACCAGTGATCAAGGAGGTGTCTGGAAGCTCTAAATAATGTACGGGATAGTTCTCCTCGTGAGTCTTCAGCTGTCTGGAGGCATAAGCGATCACGTGGCCATTCTGAGTCAACACACACCCCAAACCTTGGAGAGAAGCATCAGTGAAGACTACAAAACCACCTGATCCAGAAGGTAAAGCAAGAACTGGAGCTGTCATCAGACGACGTCTCAACTCACAAAAACTGTCTTCAAAAGCATCAGACCAAGCGAAAGAAACGTCTTTCTTCATCAACTGAGTCAAAGGTTTAGCTATTTGAGAGAAATTCTCCACAAAACGACGATAGTATCCTGCTAAACCAAGGAAACTACGAATCTCAGAAGCTGTAGTCGGACGTGACCAATTCAAAATAGCTTCTGTCTTGCTAGGATCAACAGATACGCCCTCCTGAGAAATGACATGACCAAGGAACACAACTCGATCAATCCAGAAGTCACACTTACTCAGCTTCACGTACAACTGTCTCTCCCTCAAGACCTGAAGTACAGTATAGAGATGGTAGGCATGCTCATCCATGCTGCGAGAATACACCAGAATGTCATCGATGAACACCACCACGAACTTATCCAGAAAGTCGCGGAAAACTCTGTTCATCAGATCCATAAAAATAGCTGGAGCATTCGTCAAACCAAACGGCATCACTAGAAACTCATAGTGTCCATACCGCGTACGAAATGCTGTCTTAGGAACATCCTCCTGTCGAACTCGCAACTGATGATATCCAGACCGAAGATCAATCTTCGAATAGACAGAAGTACCCTGCAACTGATCAAAGAGATCATCTATCCGTGGAAGAGGATACTTATTCTTTACTATCGCTTGATTCAACTGACGGTAGTCAATACACAACCGCATCGAACCATACTTCTTCTTGACAAACAGTACTGGGGCTCCCCATGGCGAAACACTAGGTCGAATATAACCCTTATCAAGAAGATCTTGAAATTGCTTCTGCAGCTCTTTCATTTCTGATGGTGCCAATTGGTAAGGAGTTCTGGAAATCGGTGCAGTCCTTGGCACTAACTCAATGCCAAACTCAATCTTCCTTACTGGTGGCAAACCTGGAATCTCCTCCGGAAACACATCTGGAAAGTCACGAACCACTGGTATCTCTCGGATATCTGGCTCTCCTAAGGATGCGTCAATGGCGTAGATCAGGTAGCCTTCCCCGCTAGACTCTAAATCACGCCGGGCCTTCAGAGCTGAAACCACTGGAATCGGGGGTCGCGCTCCCTCACCATAGAAATACCATGACTCGTCATCCTCTGGACGAAACTGAACAAACCTCTGATAGCAATCCACTATCGCTCGGTAGGTAGTTAATAGCTCTATCCCAATGATGCAATCGAAATCTTCCATTGCTAGAATCATCAGGTTAGCACTAAGCTGATGTCCCGTGAAATCCAAAACACAACCCACAACTAGACGCTTGGTTAAAACCTCGCTCACCATAGGAGTAGAAACCACTAGCAACACGTCTAAAGGAATAAATGGCAATCTCTACTTCTTAGCAAAACGTGCTGAGACAAAAGAATGCGATGCATCGGTATCAATTAAAACATATGCAGGAAAACCACATAAACTACAGATACCTGCAATCATCCGATCACTTTCAGCCTCTGCCTGCTCCTGGTTAAGCGCAAAGACCTGACCCTGGGTACGTGGCCTCAAAGAAGAATGACCCCGAGAAGGAGTCTAAGTAGGCTATCTCTGAGACTGCTGCGGCTGCTGGCGCTGCTGCGAATACTGCTGCTGGAAAGGTGGCTACTGGTACTGAGGTGGCTGAACAGATGCCTGAGAACCTCTGGAACCACTCGCTGCCCCAATCAGCATAGGACAATCTCTCTTCATGTGCCCCTCCTGGCCACACTGGAAACATGCAGTGGTCGATCGACCACACTGCCCTGGCGGATGTCTGCGTCGGCACTGAGTACACCGGTTCGGTCTCTGTCCACCAAAACGATGCACTCCACCAGATCCAGAGGAAGAAGAAGAAGTACCCCCTGGCTTCTTGAAGGACTGTCCTCTCGGACCCAAAGAACTAGAGCTCGCTGGCCTGTAAGAAGAGTAAAGTCCCCTGTTCCTCCGAATACTGTCCTCGGCCTGGCGACAACGGTCCACCAAATCCTCGTAAGTCCCATCACCGCCCACAGCTACCATACGATGAATGTCAGGATTCAAACCCTGAAGGAAATGATCAAACTTCGCCATAGAACTATCAGCAATATGAGGACAAAAGGGTAGCAGATCAAAGAACTTCTGCTGGTACTCCTCGATCGTCATCGTCCCCTGTCGCAAACTCAACAACTCACTGGCTTTCGCCTGACGAAGAGCTGGAGGAAAATAAAATCTCTGATAAGCAGTACGGAACTCGACCCAAGTAGCTGCACCTCTAGCTGCTATGAACGGTGCGGAAGTAGATCTCCACCACTTCCTCGCCCTGCCCTCAAGCATAAAGGCAAGGATCTCCATCCTATCCTCAGCCGTGCAACGGAACTCCTGGAAGCACTGCTCCATCCTCTCCATCCAATCCTCCGCCTCTTCGGCTGTCTCACCACCCGTCAAAGGCTTCGGGCTAACTTCCTTAAACCTATGCATGCTAACTCGCCTGCGCTCCTCGGGCTGTCCCCGTCGTCTACGATTATCTGGATCGCCCCAACGACCGCCATCTACGCTACCGTGACTCTCGTCGTAATCTGCCATCTGTTACATAAGAACAGATAATTACTTAATCCGCTTTACGATATTCCCAGTGCAATGCATCACTCTGATACCAAAAATGTAGTGACCCAACCCGGATCCACTATCTAATCAGAGTTATAGTAAAAGCGCACGCAATAAAAGCTTTAAAGCGTAAAGAACGGATAATTAAAATACAACAAATCCAATCGGCAGAATACAACCGACGCTAACACAATTGTATAAATACTGTTATACAACCAAATCGAAGGTTCAGGGTAAATAAATCCCTACCCTCTACAACCTCGCACTCCCCCAAGCTCAATCCTGCTGAGAGCCACCTGGACCGTCCAGCCTCAAACCTGCCCCGCCACAAGGTACACAATACCCAAACACAGGGGCGTGAGCTAGAATGCTCAATACGAAGCAATGATATAAATACAAATATGCGCACACAGATGATTTAAAACTCAAGTGAAAACACTTGCTCATGGCGCCGAGAATATACAGTACCGGCTAGAGAGCTACTCCGCGGGGTACTCGTATATTCCATATCAGGGCTGAGCCAACCCCATCCTGACCCGAATCCAAAACAGGATACGAGTCCCTTATGGAAACTGTCATACCTGACTCGAGTCCAAAATGAGATCATCGTTCCCTATGGAGACTGTCAATGACTCACATCTCTCCGGATGCAGTCATCCGTAAAATCATGTATGTGCTAAGGCGGTAAAACATGCTAAAACATGATAAAACATATAGCACATAATCATGCAACATATAAGCAAATATATCATGCCGGCTATCTCGGTCAGTACTTACGTACCTCTAACACTGCTGGTCAAACCTAGCTCTGCTGGTCTAGACTCCAAGCCTACTAGTCCAGTCTACTAGCTACTACAATGCAAATATCCATACATCAACAATTAAGCTCTAAAAGCCTTAACTAAGCTATTGCATACTCAATATTTTTAGGAAGCCAAATTATACCTTCGTCCGTCGTCAGCCCGCTGGTGTAGAATCGCCTCAAAACTTAGGCACACCTCCGCTACGACGCCGGGATCGCTAGGCAACTTTCGGATTTCCAATAGGATGCCTAGAACTCCGTAGATCTAAGTAAGAAGGTTCGAAAACCAGAGGAAAGGAGGGGAAATCGGTGCACAGAATGAGGGCTCGGACCCCTTATTTATAGACGGCATTCGGAACCTCCGATCCCTGATCGGAACTTCCGATCATGATCGGAACCTCCGATCGCACCTTCGGAGCGTCCGATCGCTCAATATTACGTCAGCCATGACGTTACCTTGCTGACGTAAGCAATGACGTGTGCCCTGGTCCAGATCGGAGCTTCCGATCTTGCCGACGAAGCTTCCGATCTCGATCGGAGCCTCCGATCCTGGCACGGAGCTTCCGATCCACTTCGGATCGTCTGAACTCCTCTTCGGACCGTCCGATCCTGCTGAACCAATTTCAACTAATTCGAATGCTCTGAATCTATTTCTGAAGTCCGTTATCCAACAGGAACTTAATCTTGTTTTACTTAATCTAGACATGATCACGTGATTAATTACTCATTAATCACTAATTAGAAATGCGGGTTACTACACTCGAGCTGTCATCTGGGAATGTGGCTAAACCTATCCCACTCGTCCCTCTGATGACTCAACATACATCTCAAGAGTCCAACAAAATAGCCGTCAAAGGAGTCAAGGTTCAACATGCTATGTCATTCGATTAATATGACTAGTTGACGAATATTCCTTTTTAATTTATTTAAAAAGAAAATATATTATTTATTTAAAAATAAAAACTAGGGATAATTACTCAACTCAACACATAATCTCAATTTATGCATGAATGCACATATAGTCATCCAAGGCACGTAATAGCAACTAACAAAGCACTTAATACAATTACATGACTTCATAAACATCGTAAGATACCGTTTTGAGCGTACCTCACTGAACACTTAAATTTACCACAATTCTTAGGGACTTTCTGAAGACTCCGAACCTGTGGCAAATATGATTTCCAAAATTAACTTTTATAAAATTCCAACAATTCAACAGTTTAGCCTAAAATTCCGAAATAATTTTCAAGGCTAACATATGACAATCATAAGGCATAATATGATCGAATAACCAATTTGAAATTGGGCGAACGACCGCGAAGATATCAGCACAAGAAAAAACGAAAATGGAAGGGGAAAAGAGAACAGGGTCGGCCGAACGAGAGAGGAGGAGAGAAGAGAGGAAAAAATCTGAATGCATGTATGTGTGTGTGTATTTTATATAATTGAGTCCAAAAATTGACCCGGTTAATTTTATTCCAACTCCTGTGTGCCATAAAAATTAAATATGTACTTTTATATCGTCTATATTTTGATATTTACTAATACATATTTTAACACACAATTATTTTATTTGGCTTAATTATTCTAATTTAGCACCTTAAAATAATTAACAATAAATCTTGCCAAATAACTGGTTAATTAACATCGGGTCCTTACAAAAACGGATGTTATCTTGGTCAAATTGACGTCGCAATACCAAACTAAATTGCATCAGTTTAGCAGAAAATACACCATCAGTTTACCATGAGCAGTTCTGGTATATTGGCCATATCTTGCAGCTCAATTATCCGAATGGAACGATTCACCATGAGTTGGAAATATAAGAGAATGATCTACAAATCATATTCACAAGTCAAAGACTGAATCGGATCATAAGGATATGATAAAACTGAGTTGAAATTACTGGTTTGGAAAAGAAATTCTGCAGAGCAAATGTTTTGGTGCAGTCTGGTGTATTAAGCATAACTTTCGCATATCAACTCTGAATTGAGTGATTCTTAATTCCATGGAAATCTAAGAAAAATAGCTACAACTTTTATGTTGATCACTTGACCTATAAATCAACGCATCAAGAGATATAGCACTAAAATGATCGTATGCATTCAATTGATTCTGTGCTAAACCGATTTTGAGCAGCGCTGGTATTTCGAGAATAATGTTTACATATAAACTCCGAATTGATTGAATTTTGTTGAGTTGGAAATCTAAGATCAAGAGATACAACTTTTATGTTTATCACTTTGCCCAGAAATCAACTAATCAAGAGATACAACACTAGACTGATCACATAGCTCGGAAGTTGCTAAACTGCTACCTAAACTGAAGTTGGCCAAGAGTAGTTTACCCACCCAAACTGAAGATCGATCAACTACTACAATGCCGAAACTGCTACAACACCAATTTCACACCAAGTTCAGTTTACCAAGATCAGTTTAGTGGAACTTATTTTAACGCTCCAGAAAAGGTACAGAAACAGTACAAAAGTTCTCAACAGCTCTATTTCTGTGTCTAACGGCTATATCACTCTTGAAGCTTATAAATACAACATCTTGGAGTTCAAACACAAGCTTTTGAAGGAGATTCAAAGCATGGACAGCCTACTTGAAGAAATTAGCTAAGTTGAGAGCAAAGCCCAAAGTGTGAAGAACAAGAAGAAAGATTAGAGTTCACTGCCAAGTTATTTACACCAAACCAAGTTTATAGAACACTCTTCCTTGTTCGAAATCTTTGTATATCAGTTGAAGAGAACCCAAATCACTCACATATTCGAGAGATGCATTCATAGATTAGTTGAGTGAAAGTCTTTACACAAAAACGTTAAAGATTATGTTTGTAGTCTTGGCATAAAGACGTAAAATATTATGCGGATTGTGAGGTTGCGGCCTACAATCGAGTGGTTGCTAGGAGTTCTTGTTTAGGCAATGGGTAAGCCCTAAACCGGACCGGGTTTGTACAAATTTCTTGTATAAATCAAAGTCTTCTAGTGGATCCTTCCGAGATGAAAGAAGGGGGTGACGTAGGAGTGTTTGAAATCTCCGAACATCCATAAACAAATCCTTGTCTATTTATTTCTTGCATTTATTCATTGCTACTGTTTTGGATTGCATTGTTGAAGCAATTTATATGCTTGATAAAATACCTAAATATTGCATTCAAAGTGTTTGATAAAATGCTTCAACTAAACTGTTTTCATCTATCAACTTGCATCCTTTTAAAATGATTTACAAAATGTTAAATTAGTTTCTACGAAAGATTATTTCGAGTGTATTCCGCTTGGTTTGAAAACCAAATTCGATTTAATTCATCGGTGCTCAATATTTCAAGAACCGAGCTATTGTAGCTCAAGAAATGTTTTAAAGTGTGTATTCACCCCTCTCTACACACCGTGTTCGATCCTATCATAGTATTTTCATAATATAGAGTATAATTTTCATTTTATATATTATTATAATTGATCCATTGTTCGAAACATTTATATGAATATTTGTCTATTTTATCGATTTAAACATCCATCAAGTTATATTGTGAATAAATAATTAATTTAGTACTTGATATGTATTCACATTAGAATAATAAAATAACATTAATATAGTATTATATGTAGTTTTATTTACGTTAGTTTTAATTCATCGCATAAATTAATGGTTTAGATTATTTATAAATTTGCCACTATGTAACTAATCTAAAATAAAACATATTGAGATCGTATTGAAAAATCTTAAACTGAAAACCAAAATATAAACATGTGGGCTGGATTAAATTATATTGAGATCCATTAAAATAATCACATAGTCCATATGTATAAAATATTAAATTGAAGCACCAGATAATATATATATATAGGGGTGGCTTTAGGGGGAGGCCATCTAGGCGGTTGCCTAGGGCCTCCCCTTGGGTGGGGCTCAAATTTTTTTAAAATTTATTATATTATATTATATATATATTTTATTCTTTTATTCAAAATCTTAGATAGGTCACGAGCCTATAATTATTTGTTTAAAAAATACTAAACATTATCAATTTTTGTGTTTTTGCTCCTCTTTTTGTGTAAAAAAAGAACATTTTTTTTTCTTGGATACAAAGTTTTTTTTTGTTAAATTGCTTCATTCAGGTGAGTTATATTGCACAAATTGTATCAATTATCATGCCGTTTTTTTTTATTGAATTTGATTTTTCTTGTATGTTTGTGTATTACGGTTGGTGAATGCTTTAACTCTCATATCAACAATAAATCTTTGTTAATATTGAAATTTTTTTATTTGTTTTTTTAAATTCGCATTGTGAGTTATGACGGGAAAAAGAAAATTTGAATCTGAAATATTATTTAAATTTGAATCTTTGTGAGTTATGAAGAGGATAACTTATATAATATTATTAATCATACCGGTTATGGTAGCTTCTGTTGAAAGAAGTTTTTCCAAGCTCAAGTTGATAAAAAACTACCTCCAATCAACTATGCCACATGATAGATTGAATGGTTTGGCAATATGAGATAATCAACCATGTCACATGATAGATTGAATGATTTGACAATATTGTCAATTGAAAAAAAGATGGTTGTTATGATGATTTAGTTGATAATTTTGTACAACAGAAAGCGCGAAGAGTTTGAACATTTTGTTTAGATTTAGTTTATATATGTCTTTTTTGATATTTAATAAATTAACATGGTATATTGGTATATGAAATTAGATGTTGGTGATCATTATATTTATTTTATTATCACTATATACGTAAATATTTTTATATTTTACAAAAAAAAATTATATTGACCTTATGTTAGAGTAAAGGGCCTCAAACTTAATAGAATAGTAAAAGATAGTAAGAGATATTACTATTATTAATTTCTTAGAATAATTAATTAGTAAAAATAAAAACGAGATCACGTTTTTTAATATTTGCCCACAAAATAATAATAGTAATAAAAATATTTAATAAATCTGGCATACATTACAGATCCGAGTGTCGATAGGATTTATTTGCATGATTAATAGATTTCAAGACCGACCAATTTTACTTGTTTATTCCAATATCTCATGAGTTGGAAAATAGGAAATAAAATTAATTAGTTAGAAACACAATTAAAAGAAAATTTAAGCAAGTCTTGTTTTAAGAAAACATCAATACAATTTTTTAAACCGCATTTTATTTCAGTATGTCATGTATATAAATATCTTATTATTTAATTAAATTTGATTATTCTTACCCAAAAAGGAAAGAAACGTAGCTTACTCAATTTGATTTTTTCATGTTAAAAATTGGGAATATATCATTGACAAAGTTTGTTATTGTTATTAATGCATAATATTACACTAGAAATATTAATTTATTATCCGTGTGCATATATGTGTGTGTGTGTTGAAAGAGTGAGTGCCCTGTTAGCCAACTTGTGGCTAAGGGCCTTTATGACTCTATTTGTAAACAATCTTTGTTTAATATAATTTACATTTTTTATTGGCATTTACTTTATCTTTTATCATATTATTATGTTGTGACGTACTATACGATGTTTAGATAAAGACCTTGAATATACCAGAGTGCACGTAAGATGTGATAGTGAATATGGATGACTATCATGAAACACATCTTATAAGCACTGTATATATTCTAAACCAGTTCCTAGTCAATTGAGCCGTCCGCAATAAGGATAAGGATCGCTCGAGATTGAGACTAGCATTTGCGATGCCGAGTACCACGTTTCATTGGTATGGAACATGGAGATGTTCGAAGCATGCAAATGGATATTCATTGGATGGATGATCGAACTACCTTACTTGGACTTTCCAAGTGGTTTTCACTAATTGAGTGGATAAGTCCGTGGTTTTGGTTGTACACCATTAGTCCTTACTACTTGAAACATAATGGAGACTATATATGCTAGTACTGTGCTTTGAGGGTAATCAGGTGTCGAGATTGGGTACAGTTACGACACATATAGGAGTCAATGATTTGTTGTCAAGGATTCACCACACGCTTGCGAGTGTGGATATCCTATGCGATCTGAGGAGATATTAGTATAACAAATCTCTGGCCAGAGTACATGATGTGCTTTAGGTTACTTGGTTTCCTAGTTGCACATGCGATGTCACTATTTGATCTCCATGATGCATTGCATGGTTATCGAATCTCGAACGACTCTCGATATACCAATGGTTGTTGATTCGATCGGGATATATAGATGAAGGGACCGTACTGTACGCTAACCAAAACCCACTGGTTCTTGCAGGTACTATTAGTGATACCTAGGGAATCATGGGGCGATGTTGCTAGGCGCTCTTACCATGATTCGATGGGCAAGTCGGAAATTGTTGTTTCGAGTCACAAGGAGTTGTGGGCCCATGGCTAGCTGTATCCCTGAACCATTGAGGATTACACAAGTAATAGATTTCTAATCCCCGTCATAATTAAATTTAATGAGTTAAATTTAGCGAATGAGAAGTAGGACTTCTTATTGATGAGTAGAGGGAGTGAGATTTCCTAAAATGACATAGGGATGCCATTTTTGGAAATCACTGAATTCGGATTAAGAAAATTTATCTTGACTTTAAAATATGCAGAAAAGGTTTCTGTACACATTGGTAAAATTGGTTTAACAATTTGAGTCACGATGAATTTTATATTAATTTTTGAACATGCGGGCTTTGCTTGTCAGGCTTGAACTTATGACTAATGGGCCCTAAGCTGTTAGCAGCCCATGTTATAAATAAGTTATTGCAATACAGAAATTAAATATAACAGCTCATAATTTTCGAAACCTAGAGAGCTCTCTCCCTAGGGTTGGCCGAAAATTCACCCTCCCATTCTCGAAAATTCCAGTCTGCAATTTTTGAAAATTGCAGTCTGGTTTATCAGATGAGATCTGTTAATTCTCTTCGTAGAAACTTCTGATAGACTTTCTAGTGCAATCTGTCAGAGGGTTTAGATTTCTGTTCGTGGATGACAAGTGCATTTTATATGCATTAGTTCGTGATATTTTTATATTTATTTTGTGTGCATTCATATATTTTTTAATGTATTTTTATGTGTTTTAAGTGCATGTGTGTGTATTTCACTCCTCGGGTTGATTTTGTAGGAAAATGGATTTTTGAAGAGTTAATTATGGAGCAGCCTTGATCTAAAAATCATATTTAATTTTAAAAAAATCCAAATCCGATCTCCACCGATCAAAATGAAGTCAAGATGTTTTGAAGCTGATGTCCAAATTTCAGCTCGATCCGACGGCTAGAACTCAAGATATGAATTTTTCAAAATTGTCGCTTGGAGCAGGTTGAAAGTTGCGCTGATGGTGAGTGTGTAGCGCGTTTTCCCTAGTGTTTGGTGCTAACAAGAAATGGTGGAGGCGCTATCGCGCTAAGGAAAAGGAGTTTAGCGCATGAATGAGCGCTAACGCGCAAGAGGAAGAAGGGGACCGCGCATGAAGTCTGTGCGTGAGTTTTTCTCGGGCAAAAGATGTCTCGCTCGAGCGAGAGTTGATGCTCGCTCGAGCGAGAGAGACGTGATTTCAAATTCTTCAGAGCAGAAGAGTGCTCGCTCGAGCGAGACCCTATGCTCGCTCGAGCGAGCCGCGGGACCAGAGTTTTATTTTTGGAAAATTCTTGCTCGAGAAGGATTTTATCTTTTTAATATTTGAGACCTATAAATATTTTTTTAGCATCAGAATAAGGGTTCCAGTTCCAGATTTTTAGAGGCGGCTACAGGCTACACACTTGGGAGGAGATTTCTTATTCTTTCTTTTATTTTATTTTTACTTTTCATGATTAAAAATCTTGTTTGATCATGAATTTATTTATTGAGTAGTTTTCTTTTTCGATCAAGGCCACGTGATTGGGCCAGATAATTTATGTATAAAACTCGTTTGTTTATTTGAGATTTTTAGACTTGATTTGATTTTATTGATTATCGAATTTATATTTGTCTTGCAAATTTCTTGGCCAGTTATTTGCTTGCATGTTAATCGACTCCAAGTCGACAGAGGAGGTCTCGAATTCGATCACTTTGATAGTCAACATAGTGTAAAACTGACTAGAAATAGAATTCGGTTTCATTATGCGGTTTGGGTGTAAACTGAATTTTCACAGTTATTCATGCATTCAAGTTTGATTAGAATTACGAAAGATTAGTTCATCAATATTTGAATAGGTTTGATTGTTCTAGAAATAGTCCTTCGAACAAATTAGAAAAATTCCCGTGAATTAAGATTAAGTCTGATGTCTTAGATCGACTGCTTGTTACATGAATTGTCTGGTACCTACGTGAGTCCTTGATCGAAATTTTCCCAAATTTGAAGTAATCCAAAATTTTCCAGCTGCGTTTTTACTTAATCTAATTTTAATTGCAATTTTTAATTATTAGTTAAAATCTAAAATCGTTATTTTTGATTAGTCTAGATTAGGTAGAAATAAATATATTTTGGTAATCATTTTTACACAGTATCTGTGGGTTCGACACTTGGACTTTTGTCCACTATATTATTACTTGACCTGGTACGCTTGCCAGTTGAATTTATTCACACCGATTAACGCGGTCAAGTTTTTGGCGCCATTGCCGAGGACTGTTTTGATATCAAAATTTTTGTTTCTCTTGAGATTAGACTTTATTTTAATTTTTTTTATTAAATTCTGAATTCCTCTCTTTTCTTTGTAACTTTCAGGTGCTAGGATAGATGGCGGACAATCGTACTATTTGTGATATTATTAGGCCGCCAGTTGAAGGTTATGGATCTAGCATCGTTCGCCCCGCTGTTGAGGCGAACAATTTTGAACTGAAGCCCTCTACAATTCAGCTTATCCAATTACAAGCTAGATTTGGGGGTACGTCTGTGGAAGACCCCTACGCTCATCTGAAGCATTTTCTGTCGATCTGCGACACGTTCAAAGTTAATGGGGTAACATCTGATGCAGTGCGACTGCGGTTATTCCCATTCTCTCTTCAAGGAGAAGCTGTTGAGTGGCTAGATGATTTGCCTTCTGGTTCGATCACTACATGGGACCAACTTGTTCAGACTTTTCTGAACAAATATTTTCCTCGCACGAAGATGGCAAAACTATTCTCCGACATCAACTCATTTAGGCAGAAAGAAGCCGAATCTCTGCATGTGGCTTGGACTCGATTTAAAAAGATGTTAAGGATGTGTACTCAACATAATATTACTCAGAACCAGCAGACTCAGACGTTCTACAATGGAGCCGATCAGTCGGTTCGATCTATGCTAGATGCTGCGGCTAATGGATGTTTGTTCAGGAAGACGCCAGCTGAAGCCTGGGAGATCATTGGCAACATGGCAGAGAGTAACATTGGGTGGCCGGATGTAAAGAGAGAGAAGAAGGCTGGAGTTTTAGAGGTCGATGCTTTAATGGCCCTGAATGCTAAGATTGACGCGCTGACACACCAAGTGGCACTCATGAAAACAGCGCCGGTCAATCAAGCACAAGGGAATATGCAACAAGACCAGCAGTTATTTAAAGTAGAGGTTGTTAATTTTATGGGCAATAAAGGAAGGCAGCCATACAAATCCAACAACAGCTACAGTCAGAACTGGCAGCCCAAGCAAGAGGAAAAAAAGCCAAGTTTTGAGGAGATCATGATGAAGTACGTGGCAGGTACTGAGGCTCGCTTGCAGAATCAGGAGAGCATGCTGCAGAAGCTGGAAATTCAGATGGGCCAGATTGCAACCCAATTTTCCACACGTCCTGTTGGAGTTCTGCCGAGCAACACTGAACCAAATCCCAAAGGCGTGAATGCAATTATGGTAGTGACGAGATCACAATCTAACAGTCTGAGAAGCAACCGGAAGAAGAGAAGGCTATGGAAGGGCCGAAAATTGATGAAGAAAAAGAGGAGGTGCGTGCAGAAAAATCCTCCACGACAGGTAAGAAAGGTAAGACTTCAAAATTTGAAGTTAATGAAAATGTTGATTTATCTACTTTACCTTTCTCCCATAGAGCTAAGCAACTGCTGTTTGATTCTCAATTTAAAAAGTTTCTTGAAATTTTCAAGAAACTGCATATGAACATTCCTTTTGCAGATGCATTAGCTCAGATGCCGAGATATGCAAAATTTCTGAAAGACTTGCTGAAAAATAAGAAAAAATTGACTGATCTTACACAGGTTACAGTGAATGAGGAGTGCTCGGCAGTGCTGCAAAAGAAGCTTCCAACAAAATTTCAAGATCCAGGGAGTTTTTCTATACCCTGTCATATTGGAAGTCTGTCTTTTGATAATGTGCTGCGTGATCTAGGATCGAGTATAAATTTAATGCCATATTCTATTGCTCGAAAACTAGGAATAAAAAATATTGAACCTGCTGCTATATCTCTCAAATTTGCTGATGGTTCTATTAAATATCCGAGAGGGATTGTAGAGAATGTCCTAGTCAAGATAGATAATTTAATTTATCCTGTAGACTTTGTTATCCTTGACATGGAAGAGGATTCAGAGGTTCCATTTATTCTAGGACGCCCTTTTCTTGCTGCTAGTAGTGCGTTGATTGATGTTGAGAGAGAAGAGTTGGTGTTGAAACTGAACGATGAACAAGTAGTTTTTACTATGTCTAAGTCGGCTACTGAGAGCCCAAGTTTGAAAGCTTGTTCTGCTATTCGTTTGATTGATATGATTGGTGTTGAAATTGATGCATGTCAGCAAATGCAGTTGTCTGCAGGAATTGGTCCAATGCATAAAATTTTTAATGATGTAGCATGCAAGTGCAGGACTGATTCGAGTTTTTCACAGATGGTGGATAAACCACCTTGAATTTTGCCACTCAAGAGAGGAGTATAGTCGGGCTATAGACTATAAATTTAGCGCTGACTGGGAGGCAACCCAGTGTTTTTGCTTTTATTTTTTATTCTGTTTTTGTTTTGTTTTTATTTGATTTTTGTTTCTTTCCCATGCCAGTTGTCATGCCTGCCGATATATCTAGACTGCTGATACCGTCCCAGAGGTTACTGTCAAGAAGGAAGAGAATGAATCGAAAACCAGGGGAGTGTTATTTTTGTTTTCTTTGTGTTTTTGTTTTTCATTGCATTGTGTGTTTGTTTGCATTCTGTTCATTGTTTTGGAGCATTGAGGGCAATGCTTTGGATAAGTATGGGGGGGGGGGGTAGACTAGTTTTGTATTTGTGTGTTTGTTTTGCATCTGTCATGTTTCATGTTTGTTTTCATATTGTTTATTTTTGTTTGTTTGTGTTGTCTTGCATGAGTGAGATGAGTCATAATAGCCAATGATGATGAAGTTTATGTTGAAAAAAAATTATTTTTGAAAAATTTTGCTCTTGACTTGACATGAGAAACTGTAGGTTGAATCGTGAATATTTATAAGCACTTGTGTTAGACCAGTGGAGTGTAACGAAAGATTTGATAAAGTTTCTGTCTGTTTGACCATTGCACGACAATAGGTGGTTTGTGGATCTTGATTGTGTTCTATGAATTTTGATGAGGCTCTAGTTTACACTTATGATCTTGGGCGCACCTAGAATTTTTTTTTTTTTTTTTCAATTCCATCCGGGCCTTGAAAGGATTAAAATCCTATAAAAAAATTAAATTTAAGGCTAAGTATGCGGATTAAATGGGATTGATGATCCATCCGGGCTATAGACGAGGGGATTAGAAAGAAAAAATAGAATTATTTTTCGTATCCTAGCCAGTTATACCTAAGTCAGCGGGTAATTATTAGGGCTAAAGCAATACCGGGTGCAAAATCCAGAGGTGTGTAATTCATTATCTCAAGAGAGGTGGGTATGTCTAGAGGTAGTTGGAAGGAGTGGACACTTGAAAAGTGAAACTTGCACTAAATTGTCATAGGTTGCTAAGCAGTTTTGAAACGAATTCGGTCTAAGTTGTATGAAACTGGAATGACATTTCACACACGCACGTTCACGTTAAACCGAAAGTGTATTATGAAAAGTTGAGAGCATGCCTGTGTTTTTGGTTTTGTGATTGAACTTCTCGGAGGCTGTGCACATTTATGAATCATCCTTTGTTTTTGTGTGCATTTTGTTTTGCATGTCTTGCTCGAGGGCGAGCAAGAGTTAAGTATGGGGGTGTTGATAAGTGCATTTTGTATGCATTAGTTCGTGATATTTTTATGTTTATTTTGTGTGCATTCATATTGTTTTTATGTATTTTTATGTGTTTTAAGTGCATGTGTGTGTATTTCACTCCTCGGGTTGATTTTGTAGGAAAATGGATTTTTGAAGAGTTAATTATGGAGCAGCCTTGATCTAAAAATCATATTTAATTTTAAAAAGATCCAAATCCGATCTCCACGATCAGAATGAAGTTCAAGATGTTTTGAAGCTGATGTCCAAATTTCAGCTCGATCCGACGGCTTGAACTCAAGATATGAATTTTTCAAAATTGTCGCTCGGAGCTGGTTGAAAGTTGCGCTGATGGTGAGTGTGTAGCGCGTTTGCCCTTGTGTTTGGCGCTAACAAGAAATGGTGGAGGCGCTATCGCGCTAAGGAAAGGGAGTTTAGCGCATGAATGAGCGCTAATGCGCAAGAGGAAGAAGGGAACCACGCATGAAGTCTGTGCGTGAGTTTTTCTCGGGCTGAAGATGTCTCGCTCGAGCGAGAGTTGATGCTCGCTCGAGCGAGCGAGACGTGATTTCAAATTCTTTGGAGCAGAAGAGTGCTCGCTCGAGCGAGACCCTATGCTCGCTCGAGCGAGCCGCGGGACCAGAGTTTTATTTTTGGAAAATTCTTGCTCGGGAAGGATTTTATATTTTTAATATTTGGGACCTATAATATTTTTTTAGCATCAGAATAAGGGTTCCAGTTCCAGATTTTCAGAGGCGGCTACAGGCTACACACTTGGGAGGAGATTTCTTATTCTTTATTTTATTTTATTTTTAATTTTCATGATTAAAAACCTTGTTTGATCATGAATTTATTTATTGAGTAGTTTTATTTTTCGATCAAGGCCACGTGATTGGGCCAGATAATTTATGTATAAAACTCGTTTGTTTATTTGAGATTTTTAGACTTGATTTGATTTTATTGATTATCGAATTTATATTTGTCTTGCAAATTTCTTGGCCAGTTATTTGCTTGTATGTTAATCGACTCCAAGTCGATAGAGGAGGTCTCGAATTCGATCACTTTGATAGTCAACATAGTGTAAAACTGACTAGAAATAGAATTCGGTTTCATTATGCGGTTTGGGTGTAAACTGAATTTTCACAGTTATTCATGCATTCAAGTTTGATTAGAATTACGAAAGATTAGTTCATCAATATTTGAATAGGTTTGATTGTTCTAGAAATAGTCCGAACAAATTAGGAAAATTTCCATGAATTAAGATTAAGTCTGATGTGTTAGATCGACTGCTTGTTACATGAATTGTCTGGTATCTATGTGAGTCCTTGATCGAACTTTTCCCAAATTTGAAGTAATCCAAAATTTTCCAGCTGCGTTTTTACTTAATTTAATTTTAATTGCAATTTTTAATTATTAGTTAAAATCTGAAATCGCTATTTTTGATTAGTCTAGATTAGGTAGAAATAAATATATTTTGGTAATCATTTTTATACAGTCCCTGTGGGTTCGACACTTGGACTTTTGTCCACTATATTATTACTTGACCTGGTACGCTTGCCAGTTGAATTTATTCACACCAATTAACGCGGTCAGTGGACCTGATTCAGGAGTTTATCGATCGAGTCATCAGTTCCTGGGATATACAAAAAGAGCAGATTTATCTGTTGGAGTCCATAACCTCAAGTTAAGACTTGAGAGGTAAAATTAAATTATGTTTTATTTTACTCTATATTTTTTTAATCGTAAGGATTTGATACTCATGATCTGGAATCGTTCCAGATCAGAAAATAAAAATTTTAAACTTCCGCTGCCTTGGGTATCATATCCTACGGATCCGAGAACGTGTTCCAATAGTGGTATCAGAGCCAAGTTGTTCTCCGATCTAACGATTAAAATTATATCGATTGTACATAGCCTCGGTTTTTCTGAAAAACAAAAACGAATTTTTTTTTTGAGGCTGCCCGCTGCCATGCGCGCAAGGCTGCGCGCAGCTGGGCCGCAAGCGGCGGCCCAGCTGCCCAGTGTGCTGGGCTAGGGAAAAACGTTGCCATAGCCCAGCGCGCAGCTGGGCCGCGCTCTGCGGCCTAGCAGCGGGGCTGGGCCCCTGATGGCCGGGGGCAGCCCAGAAAAAATTATATTTTTAATTTTTGAAATTATGAATTTTGGCCCGCTAATAGTTACTGGGCCCAGTTTTTGATCCGATCGAAAATTGTTTCGGTTGGTCCATGAGGCATTGGGTCAAAATTGTTTGAACCCAAAATTTTAAGAAAAATTAATTTTTGGATAAATTTGAATTTTTGGAAAATTTATATATTTAGTCCAATAAATTAAATTTCATAAAATTAATTATTTTGGTACAATTGATAATAAAATATAATTTTATATATAAAATTAGATTTTATGTATAAAATATGATTTTATGTATATACTAGATAAAATATGATTTTATATATAAAATGGGATTTTATGTATAAAATATGATTTTATCTATTTAAATATATTGCCATTTTGAATTGTATGTTATCCAATCATTTAATTGAATTAAATAATTGGATAAAAGGATGAATGATTTCCATGACATAACTTTTAGGTGTATGTTAAGTTATTTACATTTGTTCTTACAAGAAAAACGGCAAACGACAATGCTTTTTTCGCGTTATTATTGTCAGAAAAAAGCGTTGTCGTAGCCAGTGTTGTGAAAGACCGCGGTCAAAGACAACGCGGAAAAAGCGTTGTCGTTTTGAGCAAAGACAACGCATAAAAAGCCTTGTTATATTTGAAAAAGACAACGCTTTTTCCGCGTTGTCTTTTTTATCAACAACAACGCTTTTTATGCGTTGTCTTTGCTCAAAACGACAACGCGGAAAAAGCGTTGTCGTTGAGCGGATTTTTTTACAACACTGTCTTTAACAACGCTTTTTCAGCCACATAGACAACGCGGAAAAAGCATTGTCTTTTTTCGAAAAAAAAACAAAAAAAAAACAAAATATAATTCACAAATTTTTAATATTATAAATCACTCAAAATTCAAAAATTTGTAAAATAAAATTTAATATACAATCGTCCAATATTATAAATAATTCAAATATAAAAAATAATCGAATTCTAAATCAATAAACAGTAGGAAAAAACTATGCATTAATCTCGAAAAACTTTGATTTCTTCCCTTCAGCACATGTTCCCGAGCTTTCATAAAAGCCGCAACAATCTCATATCTTTAAATTTGTATCTCCATACTGTAAATTATTAAAAATAAATTCTATAATATAAAATATTGATCAAAAGATACGTTTCATGAAAAGAGTCTAATGCAAGAATTTAATTTGATGACAATATTATATACATGTTGCTGCTGTTTCTTGAGGCGGGCATTTTCTTCCAGAAAATGGGCTACTTCCAACCCCAATTCATTCGTGTAAAGCCTGTACAGTAGATTGATAAATGCATGCCAGCTGCTTAAGTACTTAATTGTCATAACAAGAAATCAGACTACGTGTGTGTGTGTGTCTCAACTTCAGATAATTAATATTTCAATGATTAATGAAACATTTCATTATGAAAGATAGGGATTGGTCGAGGGATAAATAATATGGGAGACAACAAATGGTTTGATACAGTTATAAAATATAATATCTATTGGACCCTCTAGTGTGGTATATGTATATATATCGCTAACAACCTAAATACATTAGCATACAATCATCAGATCACTTTAAGAATCTCTTTCGGATCTCATATTTCAATATCACAGAACGTTCTGCGGCATCAGGTACCACTAGTTTAACATGAAAATCAAATCTTCCTGAATCCAGTTAGTTTATTTGTAAGGTCGTGCGATTCAACAAAAGAAAGTTACAGGATACTTTTCATGGAATTCTGCTGTCAAGAAAATGAATGGTAACTAACCAGAAGAGCTCAAGCTCTGTGGGACACCAGTTAGGGACTGAGAAGTGGCAATAAATGCTATGGGGCCAATTCCACATGTGCCCCTTCTCTTTTCCTGATAAAAACCAAAACACGTAAATTTCTGTCCAAATTTGTATCATATTATGTCCAGTGTACGTGTCCTAAATAGAAAGTACCACAACCAAAGAAAGTTGTGACGGCTGTAGTATAAAAAAAACTACATGCCAGATGAGACATTATATATGCATTGGGAGACAGAATACTGATGGAACAGAAGAAAGGATAAAGGTCAAAGTTCGAGGAAGGTGCAATAACTAGGACAATGCTATGGTGATTACGTAACACACCTTTTGCAGGAACTCCATTTTCTTCTTCAAAGTTCTTGATACTTCGCCCGATTCTCCAACAGAACCTTGGAGCTTTACAAGCACAAAAACATAAAATGTGTTGTGAAGATAACTCAAAGGTCTATCAAATAATGTGGTGGGAACCGATTGCTGATCGATAAAAAGAGACTTTTTCAGTAGTTTCACATATTATCAACATTCAAGAGATAGATAAGATACCTTTCATTTTCTTGAATGCTACTTCTCTATTGTCAGATATCTTCTTGACTTCTGAATTCTGCATCTCGTAGAAACACTAGATGACATGAAACTTGATAAGTGAATTTTATGCGCTTATATTGTTAGTATTGTGCTTGACTCTTGTGTTTTATTGGTCGATTTTATGCGCTTTTCTGTTGTTTTTGTTATATGAAGGAAACAAGGCATGGGAATTGAGTTGATGGATATAAGTGCAAAAGAGGGAAGAAAAGATCAGGAATTGAAGGCTTAAAGATTTGAAGAAAAGGAGAAATTCGAGAGCAAGGAGCGCCTGCCCTGCTGAGTGGCGCGCCCGCACGATGATCTAGAGGAACATGGAATTTTTGCGTGAGGGTTGAGCGCACGCTCTATACGAAGGAGCGCCCGTGCCATTGCTGAGAAGAAAAGATGAGAAAGTGCGTAGATACTGAGCGCCCGCGCAGGAAAAATGAGCGCGCGCACCATTCTGAGGAATGAAAGAGCGTAGAGGTTGAGCGCGCGCGCCACTATATGGAGCGCCCGCCCCGTCGGTCACATAGACTTATTTTTGGAAGAATTTTATGTTTTGGAAACTCTTGTTTTAATTCCTAGGCTTATCTTTGGACGATTTGTTACCAAGATGGAGAGTTTTATTATTGAAGAACGGAGAAGAAACGTAGGAGGGAGACTAGGTTTTTTCTAAGAATTCTAGAATTTCATTTTTTTCTTATGATTTTTATCTTGTTCTTCATGAATTGTGTTGGCTAGTTTTTAATACTTGGTTAAGGAAGACGAAGCCCTTGATTAATTTACTCGTGATATTTTTGTTTTACAGAGTTTGATTATTGTTGAGTATCAAGTATTTGTAACGCCCTGTTTTTATCTTAAATGAGTTTATTTGAGTTAATCAGAGATTACAGAGTTTTCGAGCCGGTTTGATTTTGATCAGGGTTCTTTTTGCAAATTTTGGAAATTTCAGGGACTAAAACGCAAATATTGATTTTTATATATTACCTACACATATGTTTGACTTGGAAATCATTTCATCCTCTTCCCTAAATCGAGCTCCTCCATTGTAGATGCCTTCAAGATTTTCCAAGCTTCTAGATTTCCTCCCGAGCTCGATCCGGCCGTTAGAAATTATTTTTGAAAGCAGATTAGTGATCACTGCAGTGAAAGCTCCGTTATACCGTAAGTATTTCTCCGATCGGATATGTTTTGTTTTTCGGAGGTTGTTAGAATCGATTTAGATTCTAGTATGTTGTTCTTGGCGGAGTTCTGATCGTTTATTATCTGTCGGTTTTGAATTAGAGCGACGTTCGGAATTGTTATGATTTTTGGAAGCTATTTTCGAAAATCATGATTTTGAGATTTGTTGGGTTTGTCTTGTTGTTGTTGTATTAGCATTGAATTGAGTTGATATCGCTATTGAACTGCTGTCTGCGTTGTCGGTTTGTTCAGTTTATAGCCGTTATGCCGTCGGTTTGAGTTTTGGGGATTTCAAACCGTTATTGAGTTGTGATCTTGGCTTGTAAGTTGATCGTGGTTATTGATCATTTGTTGGTATCTGAACAGATTCGTTTGGAGCTTTTCAAGCCCAATATTAACAGCAATTGTTCGTTTCAGAGTTTTGGACGAAGAACGGTATAGAGAATTACCTTAAGCCTTGTTGTTGTTTAGATTGGTTAGACTTTGATACAATCTTTTGTTGTAGCTTTCCAGAAGTTGGAACTACTGCATTGAAAGGTAAAAGCAGTCATCGTAGTGGGATAGCATACTCGAGACAGCTTGGTTCTTGAGTTTCCCTTTTTAAATCACATACTTGCATCTACACTTGTTCTGGCATGAGGAACTTGTGTCTTGTTTGATTGTATTGGCTTTTGTTAAATGGCTTATGTGTTATGTTTATGTTATGCATTCATCTTGAGCCAATCTTGTTTTCAGCGGGCGGAACCGCCCTTTTTGTTTAGACGTTTGGGAACTATGATTGAGTGGCCTGGGACGTAGTCGTTTCGCCTGGTGCTAGCATACTCATTATAGTTGCTCAAAGTCTAGAGGAGTGAGATACGTGGCACCACCTCGATTGGGAGAGTCGGTGAGTTGTTACGTGATCTTATCCTCGGGATCCCAAAAGCACAGCAGCAATCCCTTGTTTATCAGAATAGATATCCTGGTTTTTAAAGACATGCATATCATTAACCTTGACTTGAATATGTTGTCTTGATAGCATGTTGTTTATTCAATATTTGATATGTTGCTTTTACTGGGATTATCATTCTCACCGGTTATCCGGCTGTTGCTTTGTTTTGTATGTGTCCTTGGCAACAGGTGGGGCAGGATCAAGTCAGAAGAGGCATGGTTAGCTCCGAGGGAAAGTTGTAGAAGTGAGACTCGGTATAGAAGTCGTGTCAGCATGTTCATCTAGTTTAGATTGTAGCATGTTAGAATTCGAACTTCTTATGTTTGTATTCGTATTGTAATAGCCAAGACCGTTGCATGTTCTAGCCTTTTGGGCATTTGATCAACTCTAGAACTTCATGTATTAGTTGGAGATTTCGTGATTGTAATGCATGATTATTAGTTGATGGTTTGGACTTGAGTTCTAGCATAAATTTCTGCTGTTTTTGCCCTGTATCTGTCCTCGATCGATCGGCAGAAAGTTGCGGAACGAGCGAGAGCTTTTGATGCTGTTCTCTGTTTTGATATTTTGTGTCTCGCTCGATCCGCAAACTATTGTAGATCGAGCGAGAGCTGGAATTCTCGGGCAGAACCTTTTTGGTTCTAGGCTCGCTCGATCGGTAAGATCTTACCGATCGAGCGGAGCACTGTTCATTTTAAAAAAAAAAAAAAAAAAATTTTTTTTCATTGCTTTTAATCTTGGTTCTCAATTGCCTAATTTTTGTTTAATACCGAGATTAGTTGTTTAGAACCGAGGTCTCACATTAAGTGGTATCAGAGCGTTAAGATTCTTGGTCGAACTAGAGTGAGCGGGTAGATCGAGTCTGCGTGTATTGGCTCCTCGCATGTGTTTGAATTATTTTAACTGTATACTTAATTCCATGCGAGCATGCTTTATTATTGAGAATTATTGAATTACATGGTTATGTGATTTAATTTATAAAGCATGATCTACTTGAGATATAACTGTTTCTGTTATCGACTGGTATCCGTATTCCAAGCGGTTGTAAGGGCACTGATTGTAGCGATTGAGATATCTCGTGTCCTAACCTTTGATTATCAGATGGGTCCTCGTCGAGTGATAAACAGAAACACACCACCAGTTATCCCTGCAACTGAACAAGCTAGCACTGAGGTTGATCAGTTGGATGCTTCAGCAACGCCTATGGAAACCTTGCTGAAGAGGTTTCAGTATTTCAATCCGCCGTTGTTGTTAGGTTCAGAAAATCCAGTTGACTGCGAGAGTTGGTTGGATGATATTGATCAGCTGTTTGATTCCATTGATTACACAGATGACCGCAGAATCAGGTTAGTCATTCATCAGCTACGTGGGGTTGCTAAGAGCTGGTGGATCATGACAAAGAAAGCAATAGAGAATAGAGGTACGGAAGTTACTTGGACTCTTTTTAAATCTGAATTCTATAAGTGGTTTTTCCCTATCTCGTACCGTAAGGACAAGGGAGCAGAATTTGCCAATTTGAGACAAGGAAATCTGAACATCGAAGAGTACGTTGCCAAGTTTGATAGTCTGTTGCGTTTTGCACCACTAATTGCCGGAGATGAAGAAGCTAAAGCAGATCACTTCATAAATGGCTTGAATCCTGACATCTTCACTTTGGTGAACACTGCTAGGCCAGAAAACTTTGTGGATGCCATGAATCACGCAAAGGGAGCAAAAGCAGGCTTGTGGAGGCAAAGAGGTAATCAGGTATCACCTCAGCAGCAGAGGCAGTATCAGAACCAACCATCTCAGTATCAGAATCAGCCACCGCATCATCAGAACCAGCAGCAAAGGTATAAAGGTGGAAACAGTGGGGGGAACAGAAAGGATCAGTACAAGGCAAGAGGTAAACAGTTCAAGAGGCAGGGGAACAGTTCGTCCAGTTCCAGTGGTTCGAAGCAATTCGTTTCAGGACCGAGTTCTGGGTCATCATCCTTGTACTGCAGCAAGTGTGGAGGAAGACACTCACCAGATCAGTGTGTGGGAGTCTTCGGCAATTGTAACACCTGTCAGCAACCGGGACACTTCTCTAAAGTGTGCCAACAGCGTAACAGAGATAGAGCTCAGAGTGGGAGTTCGTCTAGACCTGCAGCTCAGCCTGAGAGGCAGTCTTCTGCAGTGCACTCTTTCCAGCCTCAGCAGCAGAATAGACAGGGAGGTAGTACCAGTGCAAATCAGCCTTCGAGACAGCAAGCATGAGTCTTTGCTCTGACAGAGGATCAGGCTCAAGCAGCACCTGACGATGTTATAGCAGGTAACTGTTCGATTTTCGGTTATTCTGCTCATGTCTTGATAGATACAGGTGCTTCCCATTCTTTTATCTCTGAGAAATTCGTATTATTGCATGCTTTGCCAACTGAATTGTTGCCTACAGTAGTAGCTGTTACTTCACCTTTGGGTGGAGGAATTGTTTCTGTCAGATTAGTCAGGAACTGTGAACTGTGTTTTGAAGGAAATTTGTTAGAATTCGACCGTATTGTACTTGGACTGTCAGATTTTGATTGTATTGTCGGGATAGATGCTTTAACCAAGTATAGGGCGACAGTCGATTGTTTTCTGAAAGTTGTCAGGTTCAGACCGGAAATGGCAGACGAGTGGAAATTCTTTGGTAAGGGTTCTCGATCTAGAATTCCTTTGATTTCAGTGTTATCTATGACTCGTTTGCTACAGAAAGGTGTAGAAGGATTTTTGGTGTATGCAGTTGATGTACTGAAATCTAGCCCAGCTTTGGTAGATTTACCGGTGGTTAGAGAATTTGCGGATGTGTTCCCGGAAGATGTTCCTGGATTGCCGCCTATTCGAGAAATCGAATTCAGCATTGACTTAGTGCCAGGTACTCAACCTATTTCAAAAGCTCCTTATCGTATGGCACTTGTTGAATTGAGAGAGTTGAAGGAGCAGCTTGAGGATTTGATTGCCAAGGGATACATCAGACCTAGTGTATCGCCTTGGGGTGCTCCTGTTCTATTCGTTCGGAAGAAGGATGGTTCTATGCGGCTCTGTATCGACTACCGTCAATTGAATCAGGCTACAGTTAAGAACATGTATCCTTTACGCCGAATAGATGACTTGTTTGATCAGCTGCAGGGTTCTTCTGTCTACTCTAAGATTGATCTGAGGTCAGGTTATCACCAGTTGAGAGTGCGAGAGGAAGACGTTCCTAAGACCGCATTCAGGACAAGGTATGGTCACTTTGAGTTTATAGTCATGCCGTTCGGTTTGACCAATGCTCCAGCGGTTTTTATGGGTTTGATGAACCGTATCTTTCAGCGCTATTTAGATGAGTTCATCATTATCTTTATCGATGATATTCTTATCTACTCGAAGAACCGTACTGACCATGCAGAGCACTTGAGGACCGTACTGCAGATTTTACGAGTTGAGCAGTTGTTTGCCAAGCTGTCTAAGTGTGAATTCTGGTTAGATCGAGTTGTCTTTCTCGGTCATATTATTTCTGAAGATGGGATTTCTGTCGATCCCAGCAAGATTGAAGCGGTTATGAATTGGCCTAGACCTACATCAGTACCTGAGATCCGAAGCTTCATGGGTTTAGCTGGTTATTACCGTCGTTTCATCGAGGGTTTCTCGTCTATTACCAAGCCAATTACCCAGCTAACTCAGAAGAATGCGCCTTTTGTTAGGACCCCAGATTGTGAGGCTAGCTTTGTTGATCTGAAGAGGAGACTGACCAGTGCTCCAATTCTTTCTATTCCGAAGGGTACTGGAGGTTTCACAGTCCATTGTGATGCTTCTAACCGAGGCTTGGGTTGTGTTCTTATGCAGCATAAGCATGTGATAGCGTATGCATCGAGACAGCTGAAACCGCACGAGACCCGTTATCCGGTTCACAATCTTGAACTAGCTGCGATCGTCTTTGCACTGAAGATCTGGTGTCACTATCTTTATGGTGAGTCTTTCGAGATCTTTTCTGACCATAAGAGCCTTAAGTATTTGTTTTCACAGGCGGAGCTGAATATGAGACAGAGAAGATGGTTAGATCTGTTGAAAGATTTTGACTGCGAAATCAAGTATTATCCCGGGAAGTCGAATGCAGTCGCAGATGCCTTGAGCCGAAAGCTTTGTTCTTTATCTCTTTCTACTATTGGTGTTTCCCAGTTGATCGATGATTGTTGCATTTCTGGTTTAGAGTTTGAAACAGATAGGGAGACTATCAGAGTGTTTTCTATTCAAGCCGAATCGGAGTTGTTTGTTTCAATCAGAGAAGCACAGAAGTCTGAGCCGAGCATTCAGGTTTCAGTAAAGAAATTCAGATCTGGGCATCAGTCTGAATTCCAGGTTAGAGATGATGTACTGTATGTGAATAACCGTATTGTTGTGCCTGATGTTGCGGAGTTGAGACAGCGTATTCTCCGAGAGGCTCATTGCACTCGGTTCAGTATTCATCCTGGAGGTCGTAAGATGTACAACGACCTGAAGAACCAGTTCTGGTGGAAGAGAATGAAGAGCGATGTAGCGAAGTTTGTATCTCGATGTTTGAACTGCCAGCAAGGAAAAACAGAGCGGAAGCGACCAGGAGGTCTTTTGCACAGCCTATCGGTTCCTGAATGGAAATGGGATCACATTTCTATGGATTTCGTCACGAAGCTACCACGATCCGTTCGAGGATGCGATGCTATTTGGGTAGTGATCGACCGATTGACAAAGTCTGCTTGTTTTATTCCGTACAGAATGACGTATCGTCATGATCAGATGGCTGAGTTGTATGTTAGAAATGTTGTGAGATTGCATGGTGTGCCGAAGTCGATCGTTTCAGACAGAGATCCTAGATTCACTTTGCACTTCTGGCATAGTCTTCAGGAGGCACTTGGTACTCGATTGCATCTGAGTACAGCTTATCACCCTCAGACAGATGGACAGTCAGAGCGGACTATCCAGACATTAGAGGATATGCTGCGAGCGGTGGTGCTAGACTTTGGCACTAGTTGGCAGGATTCTTTGCCTCTTGTCGAGTTTTCTTACAACAACAGCTTCCAAGCGAGTATCGGTATGGCGCCTTTTGAGGCTTTGTACGGCAAGAAGTGCCGATCTCCGTTGTTTTGGGATGATTTGTCCGAGTCACCAGATTTGGGGCCGAAAATGCTTCGAGATATGGCAGAGCAGGTTAAGATCATTCAGACCAGAATGAGGTCAGCTCAAGATAGACAGGCGAAGTATGCGAACATCAAACATAGACCTCTGAGTTTTGAGCAGGGAGACCGCGTTTTCCTTAAGATTTCTCAGTTCAGAGGCACTGTCAGATTCGGTAAGAGAGGGAAGTTATCTCCGAGATTCATCGGTCCGTACGAGATTCTCGAGAAGATAGGCGATCTTGCCTACAGACTTGCACTTCCTCCATCTTTATCTGGTATTCACGACGTTTTTCACGTCTCTATGCTGCGAAAGTATCATCCAGATCCTTCACATATCCTTCAGCCTGACGAAGCCGAGTTAGACGAGACTCTGAGCTATTTTGAACGACCGATTCAGATCCTTGATCGGAAAGAAAAGCAACTCAGAACCAAGTTGATTCAGTTAGTGAAAGTGCAGTGGAGCCATCACGGAGTCGAGGAAGCGACTTGGGAGACAGAGTCTGACATGAGACAGCATTTTCTAGAGTTATTCGGATGACGTGAGTTCTTCTTACTGTCTTTAGTTCTTTATTCTATCTTATGAGTTGTGGTTCTCGTTGATTTCGAGGACGAAATCTCTTCTTAGTGGGGGAGAACTGTAACGCCCTGTTTTTATCTTAAATGAGTTTATTTGAGTTAATCAGAGATTACAGAGTTCTCGAGTCGGTTTGATTTTGATCAGGGTCCTTTTTGCAAATTTTGGAAATTTCAGGGACTAAAACGCAAATATTGATTTTTATATATTATCTACACATTTGTTTGACTTGGAAATCATTTCATCCTCTTCCCTAAATCGAGCTCCTCCATTGTAGATGCCTTCAAGATTTTCCAAGCTTCCAGATTTCCTTCCGAGCTCGATCCGGCCGTTAGAAATTATTTCTGAAAGCAGATTAGTGATCACTGCAGTGAAAGCTCCGTTATACCGTAAGTATTTCTCCGATCGGATATGTTTTGTTTTTCGAAGGTTGTTAGAATCGATTTAGATTCTAGTATGTTGTTCTTGGCGGAGTTCTGATCGTTTATTATCTGTCGGTTTTGAATTAGAGCGACGTTCGGAATTGTTATGATTTTTGGAAGCTATTTTCGAAAATCATGATTTTGAGATTTGTTGGGTTTGTCTTGTTGTTGTTGTATTAGCATTGAATTGAGTTGATATCGCAATTGAACTGCTGTCTGCGTTGTCGGTTTGTTCAGTTTATAGTCGTTATGCCGTCGGTTTGAGTTTTGGGGATTTCGAACCGTTATTGAGTTGTGATCTTGGCTTGTAAGTTGATCGTGGTTATTGATCATTTTTTGGTATCTGAACAGATTCGTTTGGAGCTTTTCAAGCCCAAGATTAACAGCAATTGTTCGTTTCAGAGTTTTGGACGAAGAACGGTATAGAGAATTACCTTGAGCCTTGTTGTTGTTTAGATTGGTTAGACTTTGATACAATCTTTTGTTGTAGCTTTCCAGAAGTTGGAACTACTGCATTGAAAGGTAAAAGCAGTCATCGTAGTGGGATAGCATACTCGAGACAGCTTGGTTCTTGAGTTTCCCTTTTTAAATCACATACTTGCATCTACACTTGTTCTGGCATGAGGAACTTGTGTCTTGTTTGATTGTATTGGCTTTTGTTAAATGGCTTATGTGTTATGTTTATGTTATGCATTCATCTTGAGCCAATCTTGTTTTCAGCGGGCGGAACCGCCCTTTTTGTTTAGACGTTTGGGAACTATGATTGAGTGGCCTGGGACGTAGTCGTTTCGCCTGGTGCTAGCATACTCATTATAGTTGCTCAAAGTCTAGAGGAGTGAGATACGTGGCACCACCTCGATTGGGAGAGTCGGTGAGTTGTTACGTGATCTTATCCTCGGGATCCCAAAAGCACAGCAGCAATCCCTTGTTTATCAGAATCGATATCCTGGTTTTTAAAGACATGCATATCATTAACCTTGACTTGAATATGTTGTCTTGATAGCATGTTGTTTATTCAATATTTGATATGTTGCTTTTACTGGGATTATCATTCTCATCGGTTATCCGGCTATTGCTTTGTTTTGTATGTGTCCTTGGCAACAGGTGGGGCAGGATCAAGTCAGAAGAGGCATGGTTAGCTCCGAGGGAAAGTTGTAGAAGTGAGACTCGGTATAGAAATCGTGTCAGCATGTTCATCTAGTTTAGATTGTAGCATGTTAGAATTCGAACTTCTTATGTTTGTATTCGTATTGTAATAGCCAAGACCATTGCATGTTCCAGCCTTTTGGGCATTTGATCAACTCTAGAACTTCATGTATTAGTTGGAGATTTCGTGATTGTAATGCATGATTATTAGTTGATGGTTTGGACTTGAGTTCTAGCATAAATTTCTGCTGTTTTTGCCCTGTATCTATCCTCGATCGATCGGCAAAAAGTTGCGGATCGAGCGAGAGCTTTTGATGCTGTTCTCTGTTTTGATATTTTGTGTCTCGCTCGATCCACAAACTATTGTAGATCGAGCGAGAGCTGGAATTCTCGGGCAGAACCTTTTTGGTTCTAGGCTCGCTCGATCGATAAGATCTTACCGATCGAGCGGAGCACTGTTCATTTAAAAAAAATAATTTTTTTTTTCATTGCTTTTAATCTTGGTTCTCAATTGCCTAATTGTTGTTTAATACCGAGATTAGTTGTTTAGAACCGAGGTCTCACAGTATTATTCTGATTTATTTCATGATTGTATGTTTGATTATTAGATTGATCACCTGATAATTCTTATATATAATCTACTGCTAAATTAGAGTTTGAATCCGTAATTGTTCGAATTATCTGATTTGCGAAGCAACTACAATTAATAATCGTCCGCTTGTGAGGTTAGGAATTGTAGGGATAATAATTGACTAGGCTAAATTCATCCGCTTGTGTATGTGTTGTCTAGATTTATCAGTTTTACTAATTTGCATGCTATCGTGAGTTTAAATCTAATCGCTTGTATTGGGTTGATTCATTGATAAGGGTTATCTTAGAACGCTTGTGTCTAGTTAACTAAGATTAAGGTAAAACAGGAATTTAATTACCAATGATGAATATTCAACGTGATTAAAGATTTTTAGATAATCGATGATCGAACGAATGAAATCAAGGGTGTAGTTGACCGAAACCAAGTATAGTCTCCTATTGAATTTCTCCAATCTTTATTTAATTTTTTCATGCCAGTGAATTTTAATTGCTTAAATTTCTTAGTAGTTAATCCAAACTTGAAAACCCCCCTTTTTCTTTTAAATAACACTTTTAAATTTCCTTTTCCTCGTGGGAACGATCTCTACTCACACTAATACATTAATTTGTTTATCTGATTGAGTCGGGTAATTTGGGCGTACGCGATAAGCGCTACCAAATTTTGGCTCCGTTGCCGGGGAACGGTGTTAATTTATTGTGTTCTTTTCTTAATTGCTTTCTTTTTGTTTTATTCTGTTATTCTCATTATGTTCTATTTTTTTTCTTTGTTTCTAGATTTTTCTTTAGTTCATGCTTTCAGGTGATTTTACTGAGGAAGACTTTCTCTACGATCCGGAAATTGAAAGAACCTTGCATAGACAAAGGAGAGAACTTCGTAGGAAACAACAAGAAGCCGCTGTTCGAGCTGCTTTTCCTGAAGAATAAGAGATGGCTGATAATGCGAACCTGAGCCTCAGACAATTGGGCACTCCAGATTTGAATCAACAACCCTTATGCATTACTTTTCCCCCATTAGAAAATAATGCTACATTCGAATTAAAATCTGGATTAATTCACTTGTTGCCTTCTTTCCATGGTCTTGCAGGTGAAGATCCTCATAAGCATCTGATGGAGTTCCATGTAGTGTGCATTAGCATGAAGCCACATGGAGTAACCGAGAAGCAAATCCAGCTTCGAGCCTTTCCTTTCTCTTTGAAGAGTGCTGCTAAGGATTGGCTATACTACTTGCCCTCTGGATCGATTACTACCTGGACTGACATGAAAAGGATTTTTCTTGAAAAATATTTTCCAGCATCGAGACCAGCAAACATCAGGAAAGATATCTATGGGATCAAGCAGATGACGGGGGAATCACTTCACGAGTATTGGGAGCGGTTCAAAAAGCTATGCGCTAGTTGCCCGCAACATCAGATAAGTGAAAACCTCTTAATTCAATATTGCTATGAAGGTTTGCTACCTCATGACAGGAGTATGCTAGATGCTTCTAGTGGAGGAGTTTTTGTGGATAAAACTCCGGTGCAATCAAGGAACTTAATAGAGAATATGGCTGCCAATTCTCAGCAATTTGGCACCAACAGAACTGATCATGCACCGAGGAGAAACAATGAGGTGAATGTCTCTTCCCTTGAACAACAATTAATTGAATTAACCACTCTTGTGCGTCAGATGGCTGTAGGGAATGGGCAGACTGCGAAGGCTTGTGGCATCTGCGCTGCAATAGGACACACCACTGATATGTGTCCTACACTTCAAGAGGAATCAATTGAACAGGTAAACGCTACTGGAGGATTTCCTGGACCATCACAACGGAAGTATGATCCGTATTCCAACACGTACAATCCTGGTTGGAAGGATCATCCCAATTTTAGATACGGGAATCAGCAGGCAAATCAACATGGACCTCAGGCTCCACCGCCAAATCAAGCTTTTAGGCCACCCTTTCCACAGCAGTAGCAGAGACCTCAGATACCAACACCAGGTGAGTTTCTCGAAAATATAGTTAAGGAACTTGCAACTAATACTGCATCTTTTCAACAGGACACCCGAGCAAGTATCCAAAACTTAACTACTCAAATGGGACAGCTCGCTACAGCAATCAACAAGCTGGAAGCACAAAATTCCAACAGTCTGCCATCTCAAACTGTGGTGAACCCAAGAGAGAACGCCAGTGCAATAACTTTAAGAACTGGGAAGGAGTTGAAAATGAAGGAGAAGGAAGTTGAGGTTGAGCCCAAAGAAAAGCTACACGAAGAAGAGCAAAAGGTAAGTGAGAAAAAATCATCCAAGGATGATTCGCCAAGAGGTAAGTTTCCTCCTCTATCTGAATATAAGCCTGTTGCCCCTTTCCCCTTAGCTCTTAAGGACTCTAGGAAAGGTGAGGGAATTAAGGAGTTATATGAAACTTTTCGTAGATGTGAGGTTAACATTCCATTGCTAGATGCCATTAAGCAGGTACCTCGATACGCAAAGTTTTTGAAGGAGTTGTGCACAGCTAAGAGGAAACAGACTTTGAAGGGTTGTCAGAAAGTGGAGTTAGGTGAGAATGTATCTGCAATGATCCAAAGAAAATTACCCACCAAATGCAAGGATCCAGGTATGTTCTCCATCCCATGCACTATAGGAAATATTAGACTTGAAAAGGCCATGTTAGATATAGGAGCATCAATCAATGTCATGCCATACTCTATTTATGCATCCTTGAAACTTGGCCCACTGAATAAGACTGGCATTGTCATACAATTAGTTGATAGGTCTAATGCATATCCTAGAGGTGTGGTGGAAGATGTGCTGGTGCAAGTGAATGAGTTAGTTTTTCCTGCAGACTTTTATGTGCTAGACATGGAAAACGGTGATAATAATAGTCCTATTTTGTTAGGCAGACCGTTTTTGAAAACATCCATGACTAAAATTGATGTTCACAGTGGCACACTCACTATGGAATTTGATGGCGAAGTTGTGAAATTTAATATCTATGATGCTATGAAATTTCATGATAGTGATGATTGTATATTTTCTGTTGACATTGTGGATTTCTTGGCCCAAGATGTTTTTGAGCATGCAGGAAAAGATGAGCTAGAGGTGGCTATTACAGCACCCACTATGAAGACGGAAGAAGGAATTAGATGCAGCCGCGAATTGGATGAAATTGAGGATATTCTGAATAGTACTTCTGAGCTACCACAGTCAGGTGATGTATCTTATTTGTCTTTACCAATCTCTAACACTCGGCGCCTTCCATCTGTTTTGCAGGCACCAGTGGTTGAGCTAAAAACGCTTCCAACCCACCTTAAGTATGTGTTCCTTGGAGAAGGAGAAACGCTACCTGTCATCATCTCCAGCAGCTTGGAAGCCGAGCAAGAAGAACAACTGGTCAAGGTTCTAAAAGAGAATAAAACTACTATTGGGTGGACCATAGCAGATATCAAGGGAATTAGCCCTTCCACATGCATGCACCGAATTCTGATGGAAGATGATGCAAGTCCCTCACGGTAACCGCAGAGGAAGTTGAATCCACCTATGATGGAGATGGTAAAAGATAAAATTCTAAAACTACTTGAAGTTGGGGTCATCTACCCAATTTCTGACAGTCAGTGGGTCAGTCCGGTACAGGTGGTACCCAAGAAAATTGGAATTACAATGGTGAAAAATAAGGATGACGAATTGGTTCCAACCCACATTCAAAATGGGTGGAGGGTTTGTATTGATTATAGGAAGCTTAATGTAGGAACCCGAAAGGACCACTTCCCTCTCCCCTTTATTGATCAAATGATTGAGAGGTTAGCATGTCATCCTTACTATTGTTTTCTTGATGGTTATTCTGGTTATTTTCAGATTGCAATTGCACCGGAAGATCAGGAGAAAACGACATTCACATGCCCATTCGGAACTTTTGCATACCGCCGCATGCCCTTTGGACTATGCAATGCACCGGCTACTTTCCAACGGTGTATGGTTAGTATATTTTCTGATTTTGTAGAGCACATATTAGAAGTCTTCATGGATGATTTTACTGTCTATGGTGACTCATTTGAAGATTGTCTGTCTAATCTTACTCTAGTTCTTAAGAGGTGTGTCGAAACCAACCTGGTTCTTAATTCTGAAAAATGTCATTTTATGGTTGGGTAAGGTATAGTGTTGGGTCATGTCGTCTCATCTAAGGGGATAGAGGTAGATAAAGCAAAAATTGATATTATTCAGTCTCTACCTTACCCCGTAAGTGTGCGAGAGGTGCGCTCTTTTCTTGGACATGCAGGTTTTTACAGGAGGTATATTCAGGATTTTGCCAAGATTGCATCTCCTATGTGCAAACTGCTGCAGAAGGATGTGTCGTTTGAATTCAATGAGTCATGCAAAACTGCTTTTGATAAACTCAAGGACTCATTGACTTCAGCGCCAATCATCCAACCACCGGATTGGACCAAGCCATTTGAAATCATGTGTGACGCCAGTGATTATGCCGTAGGAGAGGTATTGGGACAAAAAGTTGGGAAAGCATCGCACGCTATTTACTACGCTTTGCGCATTCTGAACGATGCCCAACAAAACTACTCCACTACTGAAAAGGAGCTTTTAGCAGTAGTTTTTGCTTTAGAGAAATTTCGTTCATATTTACTTGGTGCTAAAGTTATTGTCTATTCTGATCATGCAGCTCTTCGTTTTCTGATGGCGAAGAAGGAGGCAAAGCCAAGGTTAATAAGATGGATACTACTGCTGAGCGAATTTGATGTGGAGATTAAGGATAAGAGAGGAACTGAAAATTGTGTGGCTGACCACTTGAGTCTCCTAGTTCATGTTGAAGAAGAGCTGAAGTTGCGAGAAGAATTTCTCGATGAGCAGTTATTCTCAGTCAGCACGGAATTACCATGGTACGCAAATATTGTGAATTATTTAGTTACTAATGGATTTCCGTCTGAATTCTCTAAGGCACAAAAAGATAAGGTCCGAAGTGATGCTAAATATTATGTGTGGGATGATCCATACTTATGGAAGCACTGCGCTGATCAAGTCATACGACGATGTGTATCTGCAAGCGAGGTAATCCCAATTCTCATATTTTGTCACTCATATGCTTGTGCTGGCCATTTTGGAGCAAAAAGAACAGCTAGGAAGATATTGGACTGTGGATTTTTCTGGCCATCCATATTTCAGACGCTTACATGTTTTGTAAGTCATGTGCTCAATGCCAAAAGACAGGTAATATATCCCAGCGTAAGGAGATGCCTCAACAACCCATTTTAATATGTGAAATCTTTGATGTATGGGGTATCGACTTCATGGGTCCTTTTCCTAGTTCGTACGGATTTATTTATATATTACTTGCTGTGGATTATGTCTCGAAATGGGTGGAAGCCAAGGCCACCCGTACTGACGATTCGAAAGTGGTTGCAGATTTCATTCAACACAATATTTTCTCTAGGTTTGAAATCCCAAGAGCCCTCATTAGTGATAGAGGAACGCACTTCTGCAACCGGACTGTGGCTAGTTTATTGAAGAGATATCATGTGACGCACAAACTCTCCACTGCGTATCACCCGCAATCGAATGGCCAAGCTGAGGTCTCAAATCGAGAAATCAAATCCGTTTTGGAGAAGACAGTGAATCCTACTAGGAAAGACTGGAGTTTGCGTTTGGATGATGCATTGTGGGCATACAGAACCGCGTTCAAGACACCGATTGGGATGTCCCCATATCGGTTGATTTTTGGGAAACCATGCCATCTGCCTGTCGAATTGGAGCATCGAGCCTACTGGGCTATTAAAAATTTCAACATGCGGATGGATGAGAGTGGAGCGCACAGGAAGCTGCAGTTGCAAGAACAAGAAGAGATACGCAATGATGCATATGCGAGCTCAAAGATTTATAAGGAAAAGACAAATGCTTTCCACGACAAGATGATTTCTAGAAGGGTCTTTGAAGCCGGTCAAAAAGTTTTGTTATATCACTCACGACTTTGATTATTCCCAGGTAAGTTGCGTTCTAGATGGATTGGCCCGTTTGTTATCACTAATGTTTTTCCTCATGGTGCAGTAGAGATAAAGAGCTTGGAAACGTCGAAAATATTCAAGGTGAATGGCCAACGCCTGAAGCATTACTTTGAAGGGGTCCAAGCGAATGAGGAAGAGGATGCGCATGATCTCACACTCGATGATCCGCCACAGATTGATTAACTCATAGCATCCAGTTGGGCTGACGACTATAAACCAAGCGCTTTTTGGGAGGCAACCCAAATTTTTATTTTTTTTCTCGTCTTTACACCTCTGTTTCATTCATTTCTTTTGTCATTTTATCTTAGTTTTTACTTTATTAATTTTGCGTAACTTGAGAGTTGATATGGTTTTAATTTTCCTCGCAGAAAATTGGACAATTCAAAGCCATAGAGCGCGCGCCCCACTCTATTGCGCGGCCGCGCCACCTCTATATTAGAAAATTTATATTTTTGCGTAGGCCAAGAGCGCGCGCCCCACTCTAACGTGCGCCCGCGCAGCTTTAAAGTCAGGAAATTTCATTTTTGCGAAGCTAATGAGCGCGCGCCCCACAACATTGAGCGCCCGCGCAATCCCTGGGCACCAAGTCTTATAAAGTCGAAGCACATGAGTGCGTGCCCCACTTTCATGCGCGCCCGCGTGATCTAACATCTCGAGAGATAAATTGTGCGAAGCCTATGCGCGCGCGCTCCATCACCACCGAGCGCCCGCGCGACGGGATATATAAAACACTTTTTCGAGTTTGTTGTCTCACTTTCTCCCCCAACTTTTGCAAACTTCTCTAAATCCCTAAATCCCTAATCTCACGAGATCGATTTCATTCACCAAATCCCTTCTTTGGAGCGATTTGTCTAATACAATCTCCCAAATCCTTTCCCCAATTTCTCTCAACCCGTCGAAGAAGCGTGGATTTTGGTCGGATTGCTCATATTGTTAGTGGGAGTTGTTTGGAGCTTTTCAAGTCGGACATCGAGTTCGTTCTTATATTGGGTAAGTGTTGGTTTTTATCTTCGGGTTTGAAGCTTTCCTTCAAGCCGATATTCATATTGTGAAGTTGTGAAGTTTGAATTTTGTTGAAGTTTGGGGGGGCATATTATTTATGAATTGGTTGTTTGGTGATTGTGGTGGAGTCGTGCCGTGGGTGTATTGTTGAACTTCGGGGGAAGAAGGGTGTGGTATTGTGTTTTTTGTGAATTTTCAGGAGTGCACACCACGTGTTTGTTCTATGGCGCCCACGAAGAAAACTAAGTTTGGGGCCTCTTCTTCTTCTACTCCCGCCCCTTTCGCAGACAGTAAGCGTTTCTGGAACGCCCAGGCGGCTGCAATTTATCAAGAATGGCTTGGGAAGAATATCCTCGCCGAACGAGGATTCGACGCATCTATTGGTTTTGACCCTAGTACTTATATGACGAGTGTTGGTCGGGAAATTGTTGCCCGAAAATGGCAGGAGTTTGCAAAGCAACCTCAGGACGCAGTTGTTCCTTTGGTTAGAGAGTTCTACGCCAACCTCAAGGTGAAACATGTTCAGTTGAAGGTACTCGTGCGTGGGAAAATGGTTCCATTCGACTCCCACACCATCAATACTCTCTTTAAGATTCCTCCGGTGTATCACGACGAATATCAAGAATTCAAAAATAGTGACATTGATTACGACGCTGTTATTCGTCGCATCTGTCGACTGGGGGCTGAGTGGCGCTATGGGCGAGATGGTATGCCATCCAAGTTAAAGAAGACTGAGCTGCAATATGAGGTCAATCTGTGGTATAATTTTATTTGTGCTCGTCTAAAGCCGATCGACCATGAGCACGAGGTTACACGGGATCGAGCTTTATTGCTCTATTGCATTGTGGAGGGGAAGTTCATTGATTTGGGACTCATTTGTCAAGAGACTATTCTGCACGTAGTAGGCGGCAAGACGAGTGGTGGTCTTGCATTGCCTGTCATTATTTTTGATCTTTGTGAGGAGGTCGGGGTGGAATGGAGACCCACGGAGGAGATTTTGAAGCCCATCACCGCCATTGCATTTGACTGTAACACCCGCTTGATACCTCCAGCGGTGCAGCGAGCGAGAGACGAGAGAGCTGCAGGACATCGAGCACAGGCACCCCAGCATCAGTCGGATCCTTCTATGGCTAATCGATTGGCTAGACTCGAGGAAGAGGTGCGCCTATCACGACAGGAGCAGCAGCTGCAGAGAGAGGAGATTCGCACTATGCAGCAGACGTCTGGAATCTTTATGAACTACATGATGGATCTCTCTGCAGCTGTTCTCCCACACTACTTTCCTGATGGTGCCAGCTTCCTGCCCCCGCGACCACAGTGGCCTCCGATGTTTGGCCCGATTGACCCTCATGCTGATCCACATCCTGACGGTGATGGTGGTGACCACTGACGGTCATCACCCGAGGTACATGTCCTGGTTCTGTTATTTTATACTGTCATATCATTGAGGACAATGTATGTACCTAAGTTTGGGGGGAGTTCCGTAGGATGCTAGGTGTTGCTTTGTTTTGCTTTGTTTAATTGAGCGTTAGTTGTGTTTGTGTGTCCATGTCTAGTTTGTTAATTTATTGATTAGTGGTTTTTGTGTGAGTTGTATGAGTTGCATCACTTTTGAGAACAATGGTAAGATAACCAATGTTTAGTTGTTTTAATTGGGAAATTGAATCCTTGAATGTCTGCCTCCTGACAAACAAATTTTTTTGAAACTTCGACCAAGTGGACTTGAAACTCTTATATACTCTGTGAATTTCGTTTGACCCTGAATTTGAAACGGACAGAAATAGAAAGGATTGAGGCGTCGTTTGGATCAATTGGGCCTTTACTTATTTATTCATGCATTATCCATAGTTGCCCTTTGAGCTATCACATATACATGAGCACAAGAGGTGCATTTGCTGAGTTTTTGTTGTGCAAAATCACCGTTTACTGTTGGTGATTTCTTCTTTTTCTGCACTGGTCGAATTCATATGAGTTAATTGTGGAGAGAGATTAATCTATAACTAGCTTGAACATCCCTCGAGGCGCAATACGGGTATACTGTGACTTAGGAATGAGATAGACAATTTTTCTAATTCGATTGAGCCTTTCAAGCCACCCTGAATACATTATGTCCCTAGTACCCCTTTTGAGCTAATTGAAAACGAATGACATGCGTGAAAACGTGTGATAAAACCCCATTCGGCATTATTTCAAGGTCCTACAATTACTACCTGCAGCTTAAAAACTATTTCCTACCTTTAGGGAGTAATTGCATGTTTGATTTTTATACTCTTGATTTGAATACTTAAATGGATAGTGTGTTGAGAATTGCAATGAAAAATCGACAGAAGTGTAGTAGTAGAAAAAAAAAAGAGAAAACTGTGAAAAAGAAAAAAAAAAAAGTGGGATGAAAATGCAAAGAAAAAAAAATGGAGTTGAAAAGAATGAAAAAGTTTGCCGTGTGAATGAAGAGGAGTGGATTTAAGAGATAAAATCATATTTTACTCCCTTTTTGAATTCTTTCCTTCGTTTGTAGCCATAAGCCCAGCTGTACATTATAAGCCGAATAAGACCTATGGACCAAGTCACAGTTGCCTAATATACTAGTGGAGAGTTTAGCCTATGGATTGTCGATTGACATTTTTGATGAATATGCATTTTGATCAAAACACGCACACACTTTATTCTTTCTTGAGCTAATTTGATTGTGAGCGTTTTTGATTGAATGTCTTTTGTGTTGATCCCGAGTTACCTTGAAAGTCCTCATGATCTATAGATGTTTGCGTTGAGTTTGGGGGAGAATGTTGTGAACGTGAGTTGCGGAGTCTAAAAGCCTATAAGGTTGAGCTATGTTTCTTGCTTAAACAATTTTTCAATGTTAGGAGGATGTGATGTGATTGGATTTAAAAATTTTAAATTTCATTGCTGAGGTTATTGATACACGATAATTCTTGATGATTCTGGGGTGTTGTGTAAGTTTCTTTTTAGACAGTTGGTTTTGTTCGGGACGAACAAGAGTTCAAGTTTGGGGGAATTTGATAAGTGCATTTTATGCGCTTATATTGTTAGTATTGTGCTTGACTCTTGTGCTTTATTGGTCGATTTTATGCGCTTTTCTGTTGTTTTTGTTATATGAAGGAAACAAGGCGTGGGAATCGAGTTGATGGATATAAGTGCAAAAGAGGGAAGAAAAGATCAAGAATTGAAGGCTTAAAGATTTGAAGAAAATGAGAAATTCGAGAGCAAGGAGCTCCCGCCCTGCTGAGTGGCGCGCCCGCGCGATGATCTAGAGGAACATGGAATTTTTGCGTGAGGGTTGAGCGCACGCTCTATACCAAGGAGCGCCCGCACCATTGCTGAGAAGAAAAGAGGAGAAAGTGCGTAGATACTGAGCGCCCGCGCAGGAAAAATGAGCGTGCGCGCCATTCTGAGGAATGAAAGAGCGTAGAGGTTGAGCGCGCGCGCCACTATATGGAGCGCCCGCCCCGTCGGTCGCACAGACTTATTTTTGGAAGAATTTTATGTTTTGGAAACTTTTGTTTTAATTCCTAGGCTTATCTTTGGATGATTTGTTACCAAGATGGAGAGTTTTATTATTGAAGAACGGAGAAGAAATGTAGGAGGGAGACTAGGTTTTTTCTAAGAATTCTAGAATTTCATTTTTTTCTTATGATTTTTATCTTGTTCTTCATGAATTGTGTTGGCTAGTTTTTAATACTTGGTTAAGGAAGACGAAGCCCTTGATTAATTTACTCGTGAGATTTTTGTTTTACAGAGTTTGATTATTGTTGAGTATCAAGTATTATTTTGATTTATTTCATGATTGTATGTTTGATTATTAGATTGATCACCTGATAATTCTTATATATAATCTACTGCTAAAGAGTTTTGAATCCGTAATTGTTCGAATTATCTGATTTGCGAAGCAACTACAATTAATAATCGTCCGCTTGTGAGGTTAGGAATTGTAGGGATAATAATTGACTAGGCTAAATTCATCCGCTTGTGTATGGGTTGTCTAGATTTATCAGTTTTACTAGTTTGCATGCTATCGTGAGTTTAAATCTAATCGCTTGTATTGGGTTGATTCATTGATAAGGGTTATCTTAGAATGCTTGTGTCTAGTTAACTAAGATTAAGGTAAAACAGGAATTTAATTTCCAATGATGAATATTCAACGTGATTAAAGATTTTTAGATAATCGATGATCGAACAAATGAAATCAAGGGTGTAGTTGACCGAAACCAAGTCTAGTCTCCTATTTAATTTCTCCAATCTTTATTTAATTTTTGCATGCCAGTGAATTTTAGTTGCTTAAATTTCTTAGTAGTTAATCCAAACTTGAAAACCCCCCTTTTTCTTTTAAAGAACACTTTTAAATTTCTCTTTCCTCGTGGGAACGATCCCTACTCACACTAATACATTAATTTGTTTATCTGATTGAGTCGGATAATTTGGGCATACGCGATAAGCGCTACCAAAACTCCAGTCCTAAAATAGTTGTTCCTCAATAATATTTGTACAAAACATACCTTAATTTCAGCTGGAGCAAACCTCTTCATTTGGCTTCAGTTGAAACGATATCCACCTCTTCTTGTTCATCTTCATCAAACTTGCATAGGATCTGAGCTTGAACTGATCTGATAGCTTTGATTATTGGATTAAATGCTGCAAACCATATATAGATAAACACGGATCCCCAACTCAAACACCGATAAACATTAATTGGGAAACCACCAAAAGGACAATACATCATAATTATTTTCTTATTTCATCGAGTTTGACATTAAAAAAATGTCCTGGTGCAGAACAAAAATATTTCTGATTTGGTAATCACATCATGACCCATATCAGCTTTCCATGATTTTGATGTGGCAGATCCATCATACTGAAATTTAAATGCTATGCATATAATTTTAGCATCCAAGACAGAAACTTTATCCACTATCCTATGCGTGCTAATCAAATTTAAGATCTCGCAAATGAATTGTCAAACGACCGTGTTAACAGAAAAAAAACAACAGAATCGTGTTAAAAAGCTACACTATTAATGCTGAAAATAAGCATAAATATTTTCCAACTCGAAGCTAAACTTAACTGAAAAGAAGCATAATTTTTTTCCATCATTAAATCTAGTCTTGTTTTCAATAGAGCTGCATTTTGTATAGTCAATAATAATAAGAGACGTGGTAATATATAAAAGAAAAAAAACAACATAATCGTGTTAAAAGCTACACTATTAATGCTAAGAGCTTTACTTGGGATAATGAAATGAATTAGATAATAAGGGTTCGAAGTTTACAAAGAACGGGGAATTGGAATTTGGATTTAGCAGCGGCCATTTGCAAACTCAATTTTTGGATTATAATAAATGTCCATTTGCATAAAAGAACACTCCAACTTAAAGATAAACTCTAAACCAACAAAGCACAATGCATTTAGGATGCCACAAAGATGAGTGACTCTAAAAAAAATATCACGAAAACTATTTGCATTTTGTTCACAAAGGAGAACATGGTAGACATCCAGTTTTGATTTTAGCTTGCTACAACAATCTCTCAAGGGGAACTGTCACATAAAGAATTACCTTAATCCTTCTAAAGAACTTGACTGTTGCAGAGGAGAATACAGTGAGTTCAAAACATCAGGCTCGGAATCCAACGAATTGTACTGATGCACATAACCTGCCGCCACCAAAATATGGGAAGAACATGAACTTTGCTAAGCTTCGAACTTCAGTCTCTAAAATAACATGCTTCAGAATTTGATTCTTGGAGAGTAGATTTAAAAGCTCAGTTTGTAAACAGAAAGTATCACTAGCTAAAGTAATCTACAGTTTCTCAAGAAATAAGATCTCTTTATCTTGAAACAGGAGGCTGCCATTTTTGTTCAACTTAATCTGCACACTAAAACGCAAATGCTAGAATGATAAGATTACCAATAGTTGATATCATGAAATCCAATAGCACTGATATGATCGACGCAACAATACACTAACTTCAGTTAAAAGAGGTAAAATGAATAAAAATAGAAAGGAAAAAAAAGGACAAGGATAATAAGTTAATTTAACCAATCAAAAGTACTACTATTTTTGAACCACTGTCTAAGATAATGCAATATTCAATTCCATATCTCAGTCCGAATAACAAACATACCTATGTAGGCGCTAATAAAAAAGCCAGCACATATTGCTTCTACAAGCATAATAATTCTGCAATTTGACAGACATGTTGGAAAACTGGCGAGTTCCCAGACCAATTACGATTGATACCCGGTGCAGCGGAAGTTTAAAAATTTTTCATGGAACGTTTCCATGGTATGGGTATCAACCGTTCATCGATTGAATTACGTGTGTGTAAAATTTAAATAACAATTAAATAAATTTTACCTCAAATCTCGCAACGAGATTAATGGACACCAACAGAACAATTCTGCTCTTGTTGTCTCTCCCTGGAACCGATGAACGCCTTCAATCAGGTCCACGAACAGAGGTTTAATCCCTCTGATAGATTGCACTAGAAAATCTATCAGAAGTTTTCTGCGAAGAGAATACACGAATTTGATTCGTTATTCCTTACTGCGATTCAAAATCACAGACCGGAATTTCTCGGGCAGAGCAAGGAGGGGGCGGCCGAAATATGTTTGAGAGACGAGGGTAGGGTTTTCGAAAATTGCTCTCAAAATAATGACCTGTTGTGTGTAATTTCTGTACTGAAATAACTTATTTATAATGCAGGCCACTAACACCCTTTGGGCCCATTAGTCATAAGCTGGGGCCCGACAAGCAAAGCCCGCTCGTTCAGAAATTAATATAAAATTCATCGTGACTCCGATTGATGAAACGATTTCACCAATGTGCACAGAAACCATTTCTGCACGTTTTAAAGTCAAAATAAATTTCCTGAATCCGAATTCAGTGTTTCCAAAAATGTCCATCCCTATGTCATTTTAGGAAATCCTACTCCCTTACTCTTATTTAAGAAGTCCAACTCCTTAGTTCATTAAATTTAACTCTTTAAATTTAACTATCTCAACGGGATTAAAACTCCATTACACTGTGTGACCCTCAATGGTTCAGGGATACAGCTAGCCGTGGGCTCACAACTCCTTGTGACTCGGAACAACACTTTCCGACTTGCCCATCGAATCATGGTAAAGCGCCTAGCAACATCGCCCCATGATTCCCTAGGTATCACTGATAGTGCCTACAAGAACCAGTAGATTTTGGTTAGCGTACAGTACGGTCCCTTCATCCATATATCCCGATCGAATCAACAACCATTGTATATCGAGAGTCGCTCAAGATTCGATAACTATGCAATACATCTTGAAGATCAAATTAGTGACATCGCATGTGCTACTAAGAAACCATTTCTTAAATCACATCAAGTACTCTGGCCAGAGATTGTCACACTAATATCTCCTCAGATCGCATAGGATATCCACACTCGCAAGTAATGTGGTGAATCCTTGACAACAATGCATTGACTCCTATATGTGTCGTAACTGTACCCAATCTCGACACCTGATGACCCCCTCAGAGTCGGTAAAACGAGTCAAAGCACAGTACTAAGCATATAGAGTCTCCATGATGTTTCAAGTCGTAAGGACTAATGGTGTACAACCAAAACCGCGGACTTTATCCACTCGATAAGTGATAACCACTTGGAAAGTCCGGATAGGGTAGTTCGACTATCATCCTATGAATATCCATTTGCATGCTTCGAACATCTCCATGTTCCCTACCAATGAAACGTGGTACTCCGCATCGCAAATGCTAGTCTCAAACTCGAGCGATCCTTATCCTTATTATCGGACGGCTCAATCGACTAGGAACGGTTTTAGAATATACAGTGACTATAAGATGTATTTCATGATAGACATCTCCATGTTCTACCACATCTTACATACACTATAGTATATTCAAGGTCTTTATCAAAACAACAATAGTATATCACAATATAACAATATGAAGTAATATAAAGTCATTGCCATAAAAGTGTAAATAATATTAAACAAAAGATTGTTTATACAAAGAGTCAACAAAGCCCATAGCCACACAGTTGGCTCACTGGCACCCACTCTTACAATCTCCCACTTGCCCTATAGCCAACTAGTCATACTACGTAGACCCATTGCTTCGCGATGTTTGTCAAACAATGGTCCTGGCAAAGGCTTAGTAAGTGGATCAGCGATATTGTCTGCAGAGGCCACTCGTTCGACACTGATGTCTCCTCTTCCACAATCTCCCGGATTATGTGGTATTTCCTCAGTACGTGTTTGGATCTTTGATGAGACCTTGGTTCCTTTGCTTGAGCAAACGGCACCCGTGTTGTCGCAGTACACCGGGACTGGACCAACAAATTCAGGAATGACGCCCAACTCTTGGACGAAATTCCTCATCCAAACGGCCTCTTTAGCAGCAGCTGATGCTGCAATGTATTCAGCCTCAGTGGTGGAATCCGCTGTGGTGTCCTGCTTGGAACTCTTCCAAGAGACAGCACCGCCATTGAGCATGAACACAAATCCAGAGGTTGACTTCGAGTCATCCACATCACTTTGGAAGCTAGAGTCGGTAAAGCCTTCCAGTTTGAGTTCTCGTCCTCCATAAACCATGAACATATTCTTAGTCCTTCGCAAGTACTTAAGAATGTCCTTCACGGCTTTCCAATGCATCTGACCAGGATTAGACTGATATCTGCTCGTGACACTCAGAGCAAATGCTACATCTGGTCTGGTAGATATCATCCCATACATGATACTACCTATAGCTGACGCATATGGTACATGTGTCATATTCTCTATCTCTGCATCAGTCTTGGGACACATAGACTTGGATAGAGAAACTCCATGACACATGGGTAGATGTCCTCTCTTGGACCCATCCATTGAAAACCGTTTCAATATGGTATCGATGTAGGTTGATTGAGTGAGTCCTATCATTCTCTTAGATCTATCCCTATAGATCTGTATCCCAAGAATGTAGGATGCCTCACCCAAATCCTTCATCGAAAATCTACCTGATAACCATATCTTTGTTGACTGCAACATCCCTACATCATTCCCAATGAGTAGGATGTCATCAACATAAAGTACTAAGAATGTCACCGCATCCTTAACTACTTTCTTGTACACGCAAGGTTCCTCCGGGTTCTTGATGAAACCAAAGTCTTTAATTGTTTCATCAAATTTCTGGTTCCAACTTCTTGATGCTTGTTTTAGACCATAAATTGATCTCTGAAGCTTGCATACCTTATGCTCGCTTCCATGGATGTGTACCCCTCAGGCTGCTTCATATAGATTTCTTCCTTAATGTCTCCATTAAGAAAAGCAGTCTTCACATCCATTTGCCATATCTCATAGTCATACCATGCAGCTATGGCAATAAGGATCTTATGGACTTGAACATTGCAACTGGTGAAAAGGTTTCGTCATAGTCAACTCCTTGCCTTTGAGTATAACCTTTAGCCACCAATCGCGCCTTGTAGGTCAATACCTTACCATCAGGCCCAAGCTTTCTTTTGTAGATCCATTTACACACCCTATTGGAACAATTCCATCGGGAGGATCCACTAAAGTCCAGACTTGGTTAGTATGCATCGAATCCAATTCTGATTGCAATAGCTTCAAGCCATAAATTCCGAATCCGCATCAGAAATTGCTTCCTTGAAGCTTCTTGGATCACATCCAATGTCGGGTTCATCTTGACCACTCTTCAAGAAGAAGACCATATCGAACTGGAGGTCTAGAAGTCCTCTCGATCTTCTAGGTGCAGGCGTGTCCAGCAATGGTTCCTGAGGTGTGGGATCGTTATTTTGTATTTCGGGTTCTTCTCGAACTTCTTCGAGTTCCATCATCTCGCCTTTCTTATCCAATAAGAATTCCTTCTCCAAGAAGGTGGCATTCCTAGAAACAAACACCTTTGTTTCAGCAGGATAATAGAAAATAATATCCGATTGAATTCTTCGGATACCCCACAAAATAACACAAGCTGGATCGACTATCCAACTTATCTCCCACTGTCCGCTTCACGTAAGCAGGTCATCCCCAAATCCTCAAGTATGAATACTTAGGAGCTTTGCCATTCCATAACTCGTATGGTGTTTTGTCCACTGCTTTAGTGTGGACGTTGTTCAACAACAATACCGCCGTTTCAAGCGCATAGCCCCAAAACGAAGGTGGAAGCTCAGTGAAGCTCATCATGGATCGAACCATGTCCAACAAAGTTCGATTACGACGCTCCGATACACCATATGCTGTGGTGTCATAGGAGGAGTCCACTGAGAGAGAATCCCATTCTCTTTTAGATAGTCCAAAAACTCGGTACTCAAAGTATTCTCCACCTCGATCACGATCGAAGGTGCTATTAATACTTTTACCTAGCTTTTTTTCTACTTCATCAGGCCACTGGAAATTCTTTGAGACTTTTCAAATAATGCTTACAGACTTATATTTCATTACAATATAAATACCCATTACCTTGAATAATCATGCAGTAAAAAGGTAATGTAAGTAGTTGTGGATCCATGTTGAGTCCCTACTCTAAATGGACCACAAACCAACTGTATGGATCAAATCCCAACAGATTCTGACTAACGTTCAAGGCTTCCCCTTAAAAGGAGATTTAGTCAATTTATTACCCTTTTAAGGCAGGATTGTCCACAAGTAAAGGTTAAGAGTTAACATATCAGACATATCAAACATTGCCCTCTCCACTAGCTGTGTTCATCCTCCTTGAGGAAATATGACCTAGTCTAAGCGTGCCAAAGGTTTGCCGGGTTTTGACTATCGATTATTCCTATTTGTTTTGTTGTTGCGGTTTGTACTATACAATTCACTGGAAAGTCTTCTTTAGTTTTAAATTGTATAGATCGTTTTCAAGTTGTCCATTTCCAGATTAAACATTCATTCTTTGTAAATACTGCAAATCCCATTCACAAAATTTACAAGAATAACCCATCTCTATCAAGCATAGAAAATAGAAATAATGTTTTTAAAATTAAATCTGGAACAAATAAAACATCTCTCAACCAAATAATTTAAAACCATTCTGCAAAATCAAACAAACATCTCCAATGGCCGTAGCTTTCAACTTCTGGAACCATTCCCGAGCCTCAGCTGGGTCTCACCCATTCTAAGCCTCGACTTATTTGGTCATCGACCTGCAAATCATTGCAAAGTGTGAGAACCACATCCGGTATCCAATTACCAAGACAGTTGTATTAAGTGACATGTTTATTTCGATATAGAACCATACCCTTGTGCAGTTCCCAACTGCTCAAGATACTCCCTATGCAGTTTGCGCTTCCAATGACCCGGCTTCCTTGCAGAAATGGCAAACATCCTTGGATTTATCCATCGATTGAAGCCTTTGTCT